>NC_048572.1:86190914-86258414 GCF_013265735.2 Oncorhynchus mykiss | reverse complement strand
TGAAGCCGCACCTATTTTGTTGCTGGACGCTCCTCTGCATGTCAGCAGTGGTTTGAAGCCGCACCTATTTTGTTGCTGGACGCTCCTCTGCATGTCAGTAGTGGTTTGAAGCCGCACCTATTTTGTTGCTGGACCCTCCTCTGCATGTCAGTAGTGGTCTGAAACGACACCTATTTTGTTGCTGGACCCTCCTCTGCATGTCAGTAGTGGTTTGAAACCGCACCTATTTTGTTGCTGGACCCTCCTCTGCATGTCAGTAGTGGTTTGAAACCGCACCTATTTTGTTGCTTGACCCTCCTCTGCATGTCAGTAGTGGTTTGAAACCGCACCTATTTTGTTGCTGGACCCTCCTCTGCATGTCAGCAGTGGTTTGAAGCCGCACCTATTTTGTTGCTGGACCCTCCTCTGCATGTCAGTAGTGGTTTGAAACCGCACCTATTTTGTTGCTGGACCCTCCTCTGCATGTCAGTAGTGGTTTGAAACCGCACCTATTTTGTTGCTGGACCCTCCTCTGCATGTCAGTAGTGGTTTGAAACCGCACCTATTTTGTTGCTGGACCCTCCTCTGCATGTCAGTAGTGGTTTGAAACCGCACCTATTTTGTTGCTGGACGCTCCTCTGCATGTCAGTAGTGGTTTGAAACCGCACCTATTTTGTTGCTGGACCCTCCTCTGCATGTCAGTAGTGGTTTGAAACCGCACCTATTTTGTTGCTGGACGCTCCTCTGCATGTCAGTAGTGGTTTGAAGCCGCACCTATTTTGTTGCTGGACGCTCCTCTGCATGTCAGCAGTGGTTTGAAGCCGCACCTATTTTGTTGCTGGACGCTCCTCTGCATGTCAGCAGTGGTTTGAAGCCGCACCTATTTTGTTGCTGGACGCTCCTCTGCATGTCAGCAGTGGTTTGAAGCCGCACCTATTTTGTTGCTGGACGCTCCTCTGCATGTCAGCAGTGGTTTGAAGCCGCACCTATTTTGTTGCTGGACGCTCCTCTGCATGTCAGCAGTGGTTTGAAGCCGCACCTATTTTGTTGCTGGACGCTCCTCTGCATGTCAGTAGTGGTTTGAAACCGCACCTATTTTGTTGCTGGACGCTCCTCTGCATGTCAGTAGTGGTTTGAAGCCGCACCTATTTTGTTGCTGGACGCTCCTCTGCATGTCAGTAGTGGTTTGAAGCCGCACCTATTTTGTTGCTGGACGCTCCTCTGCATGTCAGTAGTGGTTTGAAGCCGCACCTATTTTGTTGCTGGACGCTCCTCTGCATGTCAGTAGTGGTTTGAAACCGCACCTATTTTGTTGCTGGACGCTCCTCTGCATGTCAGTAGTGGTTTGAAACGACACCTATTTTGTTGCTGGACGCTCCTCTGCATGTCAGTAGTGGTCTGAAACGACACCTATTTTGTTGCTGGACGCTCCTCTGCATGTCAGTAGTGGTTTGAAACCGCACCTATTTTGTTGCTGGACGCTCCTCTGCATGTCAGTAGTGGTTTGAAACCGCACCTATTTTGTTGCTGGACCCTCCTCTGCATGTCAGTAGTGGTTTGAAACCGCACCTATTTTGTTGCTGGACCCTCCTCTGCATGTCAGCAGTGGTTTGAAACCGCACCTATTTTGTTGCTGGACCCTCCTCTGCATGTCAGTAGTGGTTTGAAACCGCACCTATTTTGTTGCTGGACGCTCCTCTGCATGTCAGTAGTGGTTTGAAACCGCACCTATTTTGTTGCTGGACGCTCCTCTGCATGTCAGCAGTGGTTTGAAGCCGCACCTATTTTGTTGCTGGACGCTCCTCTGCATGTCAGTAGTGGTTTGAAACCGCACCTATTTTGTTGCTGGACGCTCCTCTGCATGTCAGTAGTGGTTTGAAACCGCACCTATTTTGTTGCTGGACGCTCCTCTGCATGTCAGTAGTGGTTTGAAACCGCACCTATTTTGTTGCTGGACGCTCCTCTGCATGTCAGTAGTGGTTTGAAACCGCACCTATTTTGTTGCTGGACGCTCCTCTGCATGTCAGTAGTGGTTTGAAACCGCACCTATTTTGTTGCTGGACCCTCCTCTGCATGTCAGTAGTGGTTTGAAACGACACCTATTTTGTTGCTGGACGCTCCTCTGCATGTCAGCAGTGGTTTGAAACCGCACCTATTTTGTTGCTGGACGCTCCTCTGCATGTCAGTAGTGGTTTGAAACCGCACCTATTTTGTTGCTGGACGCTCCTCTGCATGTCAGTAGTGGTTTGAAACCGCACCTATTTTGTTGCTGGACGCTCCTCTGCATGTCAGTAGTGGTTTGAAACCGCACCTATTTTGTTGCTGGACCCTCCTCTGCATGTCAGTAGTGGTTTGAAACGACACCTATTTTGTTGCTGGACCCTCCTCTGCATGTCAGTAGTGGTTTGAAGCCGCACCTATTTTGTTGCTGGACGCTCCTCTGCATGTCAGCAGTGGTTTGAAGCCGCACCTATTTTGTTGCTGGACGCTCCTCTGCATGTCAGCAGTGGTTTGAAGCCGCACCTATTTTGTTGCTGGACGCTCCTCTGCATGTCAGCAGTGGTTTGAAGCCGCACCTATTTTGTTGCTGGACGCTCCTCTGCATGTCAGCAGTGGTTTGAAGCCGCACCTATTTTGTTGCTGGACGCTCCTCTGCATGTCAGTAGTGGTTTGAAACCGCACCTATTTTGTTGCTGGACGCTCCTCTGCATGTCAGTAGTGGTTTGAAGCCGCACCTATTTTGTTGCTGGACGCTCCTCTGCATGTCAGTAGTGGTTTGAAGCCGCACCTATTTTGTTGCTGGACGCTCCTCTGCATGTCAGTAGTGGTTTGAAGCCGCACCTATTTTGTTGCTGGACGCTCCTCTGCATGTCAGTAGTGGTTTGAAACCGCACCTATTTTGTTGCTGGACGCTCCTCTGCATGTCAGTAGTGGTTTGAAACGACACCTATTTTGTTGCTGGACGCTCCTCTGCATGTCAGTAGTGGTCTGAAACGACACCTATTTTGTTGCTGGACGCTCCTCTGCATGTCAGTAGTGGTTTGAAACCGCACCTATTTTGTTGCTGGACGCTCCTCTGCATGTCAGTAGTGGTTTGAAACCGCACCTATTTTGTTGCTGGACCCTCCTCTGCATGTCAGTAGTGGTTTGAAACCGCACCTATTTTGTTGCTGGACCCTCCTCTGCATGTCAGCAGTGGTTTGAAACCGCACCTATTTTGTTGCTGGACCCTCCTCTGCATGTCAGTAGTGGTTTGAAACCGCACCTATTTTGTTGCTGGACGCTCCTCTGCATGTCAGTAGTGGTTTGAAACCGCACCTATTTTGTTGCTGGACGCTCCTCTGCATGTCAGCAGTGGTTTGAAGCCGCACCTATTTTGTTGCTGGACGCTCCTCTGCATGTCAGTAGTGGTTTGAAACCGCACCTATTTTGTTGCTGGACGCTCCTCTGCATGTCAGTAGTGGTTTGAAACCGCACCTATTTTGTTGCTGGACGCTCCTCTGCATGTCAGTAGTGGTTTGAAACCGCACCTATTTTGTTGCTGGACGCTCCTCTGCATGTCAGTAGTGGTTTGAAACCGCACCTATTTTGTTGCTGGACGCTCCTCTGCATGTCAGTAGTGGTTTGAAACCGCACCTATTTTGTTGCTGGACCCTCCTCTGCATGTCAGTAGTGGTTTGAAACGACACCTATTTTGTTGCTGGACGCTCCTCTGCATGTCAGCAGTGGTTTGAAACCGCACCTATTTTGTTGCTGGACGCTCCTCTGCATGTCAGTAGTGGTTTGAAACCGCACCTATTTTGTTGCTGGACGCTCCTCTGCATGTCAGCAGTGGTTTGAAACCGCACCTATTTTGTTGCTGGACGCTCCTCTGCATGTCAGTAGTGGTTTGAAACCGCACCTATTTTGTTGCTGGACGCTCCTCTGCATGTCAGTAGTGGTTTGAAACCGCACCTATTTTGTTGCTGGACGCTCCTCTGCATGTCAGTAGTGGTTTGAAACCGCACCTATTTTGTTGCTGGACCCTCCTCTGCATGTCAGTAGTGGTTTGAAACGACACCTATTTTGTTGCTGGACCCTCCTCTGCATGTCAGTAGTGGTTTGAAACCGCACCTATTTTGTTGCTGGACCCTCCTCTGCATGTCAGTAGTGGTTTGAAACCGCACCTATTTTGTTGCTGGACCCTCCTCTGCATGTCAGTAGTGGTTTGAAACCGCACCTATTTTGTTGCTGGACCCTCCTCTGCATGTCAGTAGTGGTTTGAAACCGCACCTATTTTGTTGCTGGACCCTCCTCTGCATGTCAGTAGTGGTTTGAAACGACACCTATTTTGTTGCTGGACCCTCCTCTGCATGTCAGTAGTGGTTTGAAACGACACCTATTTTGTTGCTGGACCCTCCTCTGCATGTCAGTAGTGGTTTGAAACCGCACCTATTTTGTTGCTGGACCCTCCTCTGCATGTCAGTAGTGGTTTGAAACCGCACCTATTTTGTTGCTGGACCCTCCTCTGCATGTCAGTAGTGGTCTGAAACGACATCTGCTTTATGTAATGACAGACTATTTTCTATTCTCACAAACGTCTAGCTGAAGTCGGAAGTTTACGTACACTTCTGTTGGAGTCATTAAAACTCTTTTTTCAACCACTCCACAAATGCATTGTTAACAAACTATAGTTTTGGCAAGTCAGTTAGGACATCTACTTTGTGTATGACACAAGTAATTTTTACAACAATTGTTTACAGACGGATTACTTCACTTATAATTCACTGTATCACAATTCCAGTGGGTCAGAAGTTTACAAACACTACGTTGACTGTGCCTTTAAACAGCTTGGAACATTCCAGAAAATGATGTCATGGCTTTAGAAGCTTCTGAAAGGCTAATTTACATAATTTGAGTCAACTGGAGGCGTCCCTGTGGATGTATTTCAAGGCCTACCTTCAAACTCAGTGCCTCTTTGCTTGACATCATGGGGAAATCAAAAGAAATCAGCCAAGACCTCAGTAAAAAATGTTTGACCTCCACAAGTCTGGTTCATCCTTGGGAGCAATTTCCAAACGCCTGAAGGTACCACGTTCATCTGTACAAACAATAGTATGCAAGTATAAACAACATGGGACCACGTAGCCGTCATACCGCTCAGGAAGGAGACGCGTTCTGTCTCATAGAGATGAACGTACTTTGGTGCGAAAAGTGAAAATCAATCCCAGAACAACAGCAAAGGACCTTGTGAAGATGCTGGAGGAAACCGGTACAAATGTATCGATATCCACAGTAAAACGAGTCCTATATCGACATGAAAGGCTGCTGAAAGGCCTCTCAGCAAGGAAGAAGCCACTGCTCCAAAACCGCCATAACAAAGCCAGACTACGGTTTGCAACTGCACATGGGGACAAAGATTGTACTTTTTTGGAGAAATGTCCTCTGGTCTGATGAAACAAAAATAGAACTGTTTGGCCATAATGTCCATCGTTCTGTTTGGAAGAAATAGGGGGAGGCTTGCAAGCCAAAGAACACCATCCCAATCGTGAAGCACGGGGGTGGCAGCATCATGTTGTGGGGGTGCTTTGCTGCAGGAGGGTCTGGTGACTGGTGCACAAAATAGATGGCAACATGAGGCAGGAAAATTAGGTGGATATTTTGTTGCAACATCTCAAGACATCAGTTAAAACTTGGTCGCAAGTGAATCTTCCAAATGAACAATGACCTCAAGCAAACTTCCAAAGTTGTGGCAAAATGGCTTAAGGACAAGGAAGTTGGGACATCTAGCCACTTTATATTTAACCTGGCAAGTCAATTAATAGCAAATTCTATTCACAATGACAGTCTACCCCGGCCAAACCCAGACAAAGCTGGGCCAATTGTGCACCGCCCTATGGGACTCCCAATTA
Organism: Oncorhynchus mykiss; assembly: GCF_013265735.2. NCBI lineage: Eukaryota > Metazoa > Chordata > Actinopteri > Salmoniformes > Salmonidae > Oncorhynchus > Oncorhynchus mykiss. The sequence goes on along the minus strand of NC_048572.1, from coordinate 86,252,544 downwards.
CAGTCAGATGTGATACAGCCTGGATTCAAACCAGGGACTGCAGTGATACATCTTGCACTTAGACCACTGCTTAGACCACTGCTTAGACCACTGCACCACTAGAGAGCTCTACTCTAGCCTCTCCTCTAGCCACTACCCTAGTCCTCTAGCCACTACTCTAGTCCTCTAGCCACTACTCTAGTCCTCTAGCCACTACTCTAGCCTCTCCTCTAGCCACTACTCTAGCCTCTCCTCTAACCACTACTCTAGTCCTCTAGTCACTAAACTAGTCCTGTAGCCACTACTCTAGTCCTCTAGCCACTACTCTAGTCCTCTGTCATCTAACCACTACTCTGGTCCTCTAGCCACTACTCTAGTCCTCTAGCCACTACTCTAGTCCTCTAGCCACTACTCTAGTCCTCTAGCCACTACTCTAGTCCTCTAGCCAATACTCCAGTCCTCTAGCCAATACTCTAGTCCTCTAGCCACTACTCTAGTCCTCTAGCCACTACTCTAGTCCTCTGTCATCTAACCACTACTCTGGTCCTCTAGCCACTACTCTAGTCCTCTGTCCTCTAGCCACTACTCTGGTCCTCTAGCCACTACTCTAGTCCTCTGTCCTCTAGCCACTACTCTAGTCCTCTAGCCACTACTCTAGTCCTCTAGCCACTACTCTAGTCCTCTAGCCACTACTCTATTCCTCTAGCCACTACTCTAGTCCTCTAGCCAATACTCCAGTCCTCTAGCCACTACTCTGGTCCTCTAGCCACTACTCTGGTCCTCTAGCCACTACTCTGGTCCTCTAGCCACTACTCTAGTCCTCTAGCCACTACTCTGGTCCTCTAGCCACTACTCTGGTCCTCTAGCCACTACTCTAGTCCTCTAGCCAATACTCCAGTCCTCTAGCCACTACTCCAGTACTCTAGCCACTACTCTAGTCCTCTAGTCACTAAACTAGTCCTCTAGCCACTACTCTAGTCCTCTGTCATCTAGCCACTACTCTAGTCCTGTAGCCAGTACTCTAGTCCTCTAGCCACTATTCTAGTCCTCTAGCCACTACTCTAGTTTTCTTGCCACTCCTCTGTCATCTAGCCACTACTCTAGTCCTCTGTCATGTAGCAACTACTCTAGTCCTCTAGCCACTACTCTAGTCCTCTGTCATCTAGCCACTACTCTAGTCCTCTAGCCACTACTCTAGTCCTGTCATCTAGCCACTACTCTAGTCCTCTGTCATCTAGCCACTACTCTAATCCTCTGTCATCTAGCCACTACTCTAGTCCTCTGTCATCTAGCCACTACTCTAATCCTCTGTCATCTAGCCACTACTTTAGTCCTCTGTCATCTAGCCACTACTCTAATCCTCTGTCATCTAGCCACTACTCTAGTCCTCTAGCCACTACTCTAGTCCTCTGTCATCTAGCCACTACTCTAGTCCTCTAGCCACTACTCTAGTCCTCTGTCATCTAGCCACTACTCTAGTCCTCTGTCATCTAGCCACTACTCTAATCCTCTGTCATCTAGCCACTACTCTAGTCCTCTAGCCACAACTCTAGTCCTCTGTCATCTAGCCACTACTCTAATCCTCTGTCATCTAGCCACTACTCTAATCCTCTGTCATCTAGCCACTACTCTAGTCCTCTAGCCACAATTCTAGTCCTCTGTCATCTAGCCACTACTCTAGTCCTCTGTCATCTAGCCACTACTCTAATCTTCTGTCCTCTAGCCACTACTCTAATCCTCTGTCATCTAGCCACTACTCTAATCTTCTGTCCTCTAGCCACTACTCTAGTCCTCTAGCCACTACTCTAGTCCTCTAGCCACTACTCTAGTCCTGTCATCTAGCTTTTACACTGTTGGAGTGACTATTACTTTATCTCTCTCGGGTTCTCTCCTAACCACCGCGCTCTGGGACTCTGACTGACTCATGCCTGGTGTTGATCTGTGACTTTATGACTCAGCCATTTCAACACTATCTCTTTCTAGGGAGTGGCCACTGCTGTGACACCTAGCTACGGCACGGTCGGATGAACCGGTATCCTCTGTGAACTCAGTGAGGGGGGGGGGGGGGGGGGGGGGGGGCATGGGACTCTGGACTGACTCACGTCTCTCATACCTCTACTCTGCTGTCCCAGAATAGGGAGTGGCCACTGCTGTGACACCTAGCTACGGCACGGTCGGATGAACCGGTATCCTCTGTAAACTCAGTGAGGGAGGGGGGGGGGGGGGGGGGGGGGGGGGCATGGGACTCTGGACTGACTCACATCTGTGACTCACGTCTCTCATACCTCTACTCTGCTGTCCCAGAATAGGAAGACACTGAGCAACCCACTACTTTGGTTGCATCCCAAGATGGCACCTTATTCACTATGCAGCGCACTTCTTCTAACCAGGGCAAGTAAGGCTATAGTCAAAAGTAGTGCAGCATGTAGGTGACAGGGTGTCATTTGGGGACGCACCTCTAATGCTCACTATGAAGCCCCAAATCAAATCAAATCAAACCGTATCGGTCGTATACACACATGGTTATCAGTGTGGTGAAATTGCTTTGTGCTTCTAGTTCCGACAGTGTAGTAAAATCTAACAAGTAATCTAACAATTTCCCATCTACCTAATACACACCAATCTATAGGGGGTGAATGAGAAGATGTACATATCCATACTCTCCAGTGTCATCATGTCTAGTACTTACTATACGAAACCCCAAATCTGTACGCTCCAGTGTGGTAGTCATCACCCCCATGTCTCTGTGAGTCATCACCGCTGAGCACTACCGACCTGTCTCTGTAGTAAAGGCCTTTTGTTGTGGCAGTACTAGTAGAGAACAGATGGTCACAAAGTTATAATTTTAGTTGGGATCCTGTGTGAGTCAGTTGGTAGGTGCATAGCACTTAGCAATGCCAAGGTTGTAAGTTCAATACCCGCAGGGATCACGTGTTTTTTTTTTTCTTTCGTTCACACGTTGGTAGGGGCCAACTGGATTGAATCATCGTGGTTTGACTTGCAGAGTGAGATCTACACACACGCAGAGCTCAAGGTCAATAAACCAGCATGCGACCATTTACCATAGAGTCAGACAGGCCTCAGAGCCTCTCTTTCTTTCTTTCTTTCTTTCTTTCTTTCTTTCTTTCTTTCTTTCTTTCTTTCTTTCTTTCTTTCTTTCTTTCTTTCTTTCTTTCTTTCTTTCTTTCTCTTTCCTCTTCCCTCACCCCCTCTATTCCCACCCCCCCTCTCTCTGTCTTGCTCTAGCTCTATATTTATGTGTGTGTGTTTGTAGCGTGTTGGGGATTTTCATCCAGGATATGAATGGAAAATTAGCCTAGGAAATACGGTGCTCTTTTATGGAAATACTGTAAATACTTGCTGGAGGATTGGTGGGTTTATATCAGAGCTTGATAACTGTCATGCAGTCATACTGACATCAGTCTTCCCAGTGTTCCTACAGTCTTCCCAGTGTTCCTACAGTCTTCCCAGTGTTCCTACAGGCTTCAGTCTTCCCAGTGTTCCTACAGTCTTCCCAGTGTTCCTACAGGCTTCAGTCTTCCCAGTGTTTCTACAGGCTTCAGTCTTCCCAGTGTTCCTACAGGCTTCAGTCTTCCCAGTGTTCCTACAGTCTTCCCAGTGTTCCTACAGGCTTCAGTCTTCCCAGTGCTCCTACAGGCTTCAGTCTTCCCAGTGTTCCTACAGGCTTCAGTCTTCCCAGTGTTCCTACAGGCTTCAGTCTTCCCAGTGTTCCTACAGGCTTCAGGCTTCCCAGTGTTCCTACAGTCTTCCCAGTGTTCCTACAGTCTTCCAAGTGTTCCTTCAGGCTTCAGTCTTCCCAGTGTTCCTACAGGCTTCAGTCTTCCCAGTGCTCCTACAGGCTTCAGTCTTTCCAGTGTTCCTACAGTCTTCTCAGTATTCCTACAGGCTTCAGTCTTCCCAGTGTTCCTACAGGCTTCAGGCTTCCCAGTGTTCCTACAGTCTTCCCAGTGTTCCTACAGGCTTCAGTCTTCCCAGTGTTCCTACAGTCTTCCAAGTGTTCCTACAGGCTTCAGTCTTCCCAGTGTTCCTACAGGCTTCAGTCTTCCCAGTGCTCCTACAGGCTTCAGTCTTTCCAGTGTTCCTACAGTCTTCCCAGTGTTCCTACAGGCTTCCCAGTGTTCCTACAGGCTTCAGTCTTCCCAGTGTTCCTACAGGCTTCAGTCTTCCCAGTGTTCCTACAGGCTTCAGTCTTCCCAGTGTTCCTACAGTCTTCCCAATGTTCCTACAGGCTTCAGTCTTCCCAGTGTTCCTACAGGCTTCAGTCTTCCCAGTGTTCCTACAGGCTTCAGTCTTCCCAGGGTTTCTACTGGCTTCAGTCTTCCCAATGTTCCTACAGGCTTCAGTCTTCCCAGTGTTCCTACAGGCTTCAGTCTTCCCAGTGTTCCTACAGGCTTCAGTCTTCCCAGTGTTCCTACAGGCTTCAGTCTTCCCAGTGTTCCTACAGGCTTCAGTCTTCCCAGTGTTCCTACAGGCTTCAGTCTTCCCAGTGTTCCTACAGGCTTCAGTCTTCCCAGTGTTCCTACAGTCTTCCCAGTGCTCCTACAGGCTTCAGTCTTCCCAGTGTTCCTACAGGCTTCAGTCTTCCCAGTGTTCCTACAACCTCCTGTGTTAGACAGATCCACACTCACACACACATTCTTACCCCCCCCCCCCCCACACACACACACACACAACACGCACACACACACACACACACACACACACACACACACACACACACACACACACACACACACACACACATTCACCCACCACCTTGTCTCTTCTTCCCGACCTTTGATTTAAACATAGGCCTGCCAAGAGAATAATGAGGCTCACGCTGATAGCTTTACTTTCTCATTTCCTCTGACCTGATCTCCCCTCATGTCTTTATTTTCTCATTCCCTCTGACCTGATCTCCCATCATGTCTTTATTTTCCCATTCCCTCTGACCTGATCTCCCTTTCAACATGTCTGTATTTTCTCATTCCCTCTGACCTGATCTCCCCTCATGTCTTTATTTTCTCATTCCCTCTGACCTGATCTCCCCTCATGTCTGTATTTTCTCATTCCCTCTGACCTGATCTCCCTTTCAACATGTCTGTATTTTCTCATTCCCTCTGACCTGATCTCCCCGTCGACACGTCTGTATTTTCTCGTTAGCTTCTACGTCCTGTCCCTGTCCTCCTCATGGAATCGCACTGTACATTTCCTCTGGGAAGGAGGAAGTCACAGAAGTCCATCAAATATTTTAAATCATCAAAAGTATTAATCATTACTTCCAAAGTTGTCTAGTAGTAATTTAGAATAATTTATCCAGAATCATCCGAGATCAGCTTCATCTATTCTACACATTTTCACAGCAGTCAAAACCCAACAACTGAAGTTCAGTGAACCACTGTCCTCCTCAAACTCAAAGAGAACCATCGCATTTTCAATATTAATATGCAATTTTTTATTTTATTTATAATCTTTTACATTTGATACAAAATTTCAGTTGCCATCTCGAGTCAAGTCCCTTCCCTATTCTCAATATAGACCCTGGTCAAAATCAGTGCACTAAATAGGGAATAGGGTGCCATTTTATTGTTACGTACACCAGAAAGGTTCTGTTTGACAGGGTCAGCCATAGTAGTACAGTAACCCTGGAGCAAATTAGGGTTAAGTGCCTTGCTCAAGGGCGCATTGACAGATTTGTCAACTTGACATCCGAGGTTATTCAAACCGGCAACCTTTTCGGTTACTGGCCAAATCCTCTAACCACTAGGCTACCAGCCACCCTATTTACGATGCATTGTAGATGATCAAAAAGGAAGAGTGTTCCTAGTCACCCAGACACACGCAGCAGGAGGGCAGCCGCGACCGCAGTGAAACAAAAGAGCATGGCTTACAGGACAAGTTGTGACGTAGGGAATATCACATGTCATGACACTATGCAGTGTCAGTCCTCTCCTGCATGTTACATTGGTGCTTGATGGGCCTTTCATTCAGGATAACATTATTAAAGGAGCTTTGTCAATGGAGAATCTGCATTGAGAATACTTTTTAGTCTTGGTCTAGGCTTAATCTATGTCTGAGAAAAACTTCCCTAAATTAAACATTATGAGTAGATAACACACAAAAAGGAGTTTATACTGTAGAGTCTTGTTCACCCAGAGGAGGTTATACTGTAGAGTCTTGTTCCCCCAGAGGAGGTTATACTGTAGAGTCTTGTTCCCCCAGAGGAGGTTATACTGTAGAATCTTGTTCCTCCAGAGGAGGTTATACTGTAGAGTCTTGTTGAACCAGAGGAGGTTATATTGTAGAGTCTTGTTCCCCCAGAGGAGGTTATACTGTAGAGTCTTGTTCCCCCAGAGGAGGTTATACTGTAGAGTCTTGTTCCCCCAGAGGAGGTTATACTGTAGAGTCTTGTTCCTCCAGAGGAGGTTATACTGTAGAGTCTTGTTGAACCAGATGAGGTTATATTGTAGAGTCTTGTTCCCCCAGAGGAGGTTATACTGTAGAGTCTTGTTCCTCCAGAGGAGGAGGTTATATTGTAGAGTCTTGTTCCCCCAGAGGAGGTTATACTGTAGAGTCTTGTTCCTCCAGAGGAGGAGGTTATATTGTAGAGTATTGTTCTCCCAGAGGAGGAGGTTATACTGTAGAGTCTTGGTCCTCCAGAGGAGGTTATACTGTAGAGTCTTGTTCCTCCAGAGGAGGTTATACTGTAGAGTCTTGTTCCCCCAGAGGAGGAGGTTATACTGTAGAGTCTTGTTCCCCCAGAGGAGGAGGTTATACTGTAGAGGCTTGTTCCCCCAGAGGAGGAGGTTTACTGTAGAGTCTTGTTCCCCCAGAGGAGGAGGTTATACTGTAGAGGCTTGTTCCCCCAGAGGAGGAGGTTTACTGTAGAGTCTTGTTCCCCCAGAGGAGGAGGTTATACTGTAGAGGCTTGTTCCTCCAGAGGAGGTTATACTGTAGAGTCTTGTTGAACCAGAGGAGGTTATATTGTAGAGTCTTGTTCCCCCAGAGGAGGTTATACTGTAGAGTCTTGTTCCTCCAGAGGAGGAGGTTATATTGTAGAGTCTTGTTCCCCCAGAGGAGGTTATACTGTAGAGTCTTGTTCCTCCAGAGGAGGAGGTTATATTGTAAAGTATTGTTCTCCCAGAGGAGGAGGTTATACTGTAGAGTCTTGTTCCTCCAGAGGAGGTTATACTGTAGAGTCTTGTTCCTCCAGAGGAGGTTATACTGTAGAGTCTTGTTCCCCCAGAGGAGGAGGTTATACTGTAGAGTCTTGTTCCCCCAGAGGAGGAGGTTATACTGTAGAGGCTTGTTCCCCCAGAGGAGGAGGTTTACTGTAGAGTCTTGTTCCCCCAGAGGAGGAGGCTATACTGTAGAGGCTTGTTCCCCCAGAGGAGGAGGTTTACTGTAGAGTCTTGTTCCCCCAGAGGAGGAGGTTATACTGTAGAGGCTTGTTCCCCCAGAGGAGGAGGTTTACTGTAGAGTCTTGTTCCCCCAGAGGAGGAGGTTATACTGTAGAGGCTTGTTCCTCCAGAGGAGGTTATACTGTAGAGTCTTGTTGAACCAGAGGAGGTTATATTGTAGAGTCTTGTTCCCCCAGAGGAGGTTATACTGTAGAGTCTTGTTCCTCCAGAGGAGGAGGTTATATTGTAGAGTCTTGTTCCCCCAGAGGAGGTTATACTGTAGACTCTTGTTCCTCCAGAGGAGGAGGTTATATTGTAGAGTATTGTTCTCCCAGAGGAGGAGGTTATACTGTAGAGTCTTGTTCCTCCAGAGGAGGTTATACTGTAGAGTCTTGTTCCTCCAGAGGAGGTTATACTGTAGAGTCTTGTTCCCCCAGAGGAGGAGGTTATACTGTAGAGTCTTGTTCCCCCAGAGGAGGAGGTTATACTGTAGAGGCTTGTTCCCCCAGAGGAGGAGGTTTACTGTAGAGTCTTGTTCCCCCAGAGGAGGAGGTTATACTGTAGAGGCTTGTTCCTCCAGAGGAGGAGGTTTACTGTAGAGTCTTGTTCCCCCAAAGGAGGAGGTTATACTGTAGAGTCTTGTTCCCCCAGAGGAGGAGGTTATACTGTAGAGGCTTGTTCCCCCAGAGGAGGAGGTTATACTGTAGAGGCTTGTTCCCCCAGAGGAGGAGGTTATACTGTAGAGGCTTGTTCCCCCAGAGGAGGTTATACTGTAGAGTCTTGTTCCCCCAGAGGAGGTTATACTGTAGAGTCTTGTTCCCCCAGAGGAGGAGGTTATACTGTAGAGGCTTGTTCCCCCAGAGGAGGAGGTTATACTGTAGAGGCTTGTTCCCCCAGAGGAGGTTATACTGTAGAGGCTTGTTCCCCCAGAGGAGGAGGTTATACTGTAGAGTCTTGTTCCCCCAGAGGAGGAGGATATACTGTAGAGGCTTGATCCTCCAGAGGAGGTTATACTGTAGAGGCTTGTTCCCCCAGAGGAGGAGGTTATACTGTAAAGTCTTGTTCCCCCAGAGGAGGAGGTTATACTGTAGAGTCTTGTTCCCCCAGAGGAGGAGGTTATACTGTAGAGTCTTGTTCTCCCAGAGGAGGTTATACTGTAGAGTCTTGTTCCCCCAGAGGAGGTTATACTGTAGAGTCTTGTTCCCCCAGAGGAGGTTATACTGTAGAGTCTTGTTCCTCCAGAGGAGGAGGTTATACTGTAGAGTCTTGTTCCTCCAGAGGAGGAGGTTATACTGTAGAGTCTTGTTGAACCAGAGGAGGTTATACTGTAGAGTCTTGTTCCCCTAGAGGATGTTATACTGTAGAGGCTTGTTCCCCCAGAGGAGGAGGTTATACTGTAGAGGCTTGTTCCCCCAGAGGAGGAGGTTATACTGTTTAGGCTTGTTCCCCCAGAGGAGGAGGTTGTACTGTAGAGGCTTTTAACTCCAGAGGAGGAGGTTATACTGTAGAGTCTTGTTCCTCTAGAGGAGGAGGTTATACTGTAGAGTCTTGTTGAACCAGAGGAGGTTATACAGTAGAGTCTTGTTCCCCTAGAGGAGGTTATACTGTAGAGGCTTGTTCCCCCAGAGGAGGAGGTTATACTGTAGAGGCTTGTTCCCCCAGAGGAGGAGGTTATACTGTAGAGGCTTGTTCCCCCAGAGGAGGAGGTTGTACTGTAGAGGCTTGTTCCTCCAGAGGAGGAGGTTATACTGTAGAGTCTTGTTCCTCCAGAGGAGGAGGTTATACTGTAGAGTCTTGTTGAACCAGAGGAGGTTATACAGTAGAGTCTTGTTCCCCCATAGGAGGAGGTTATACTGTAGAGGCTTGTTCCCCCAGAGGAGGAGGTTGTACTGTAGAGGCTTGTTCCCCCAGAGGAGGAGGTTATACTGTAGAGGCTTGTTCCCCCATAGGAGGAGGTTATACTGTAGAGGCTTTTTCCCCCAGAGGAGGAGGTTGTACTGTAGAGGCTTGTTCCTCCAGAGGAGGAGGTTATACTGTAGAGTATTGTTCCTCCAGTGGAGGAGGTTATACTGTAGAGTCTTGTTGAACCAGAGGAGGTTATACTGTAGAGTCTTGTTCCTCCAGGGGAGGAGGTTATACTGTAGAGTCTTGTTCCACCAGAGGAGGTTATACTGTAGAGTCATGTTCCACCAGAGGAGGAGGTTATACTGTAGAGTCTTGTTCCCCCAGAGGAGGAGGTTATACTGTAGAGTCTTGTTCCCCCAGAGGAGGTTATACTGTAGAGTCTTGTTCCCCCAGAGGAGGAGGTTATACTGTAGAGGCTTGTTCCCCCAGAGGAGGTTATACTGTAGAGTCTTGTTCCCCCAGAGGAGGTTATACTGTAGAGTCTTGTTCCCCCAGAGGAGGAGGTTATACTGTAGAGGCTTGTTCCCCCAGAGGAGGAGGTTATACTGTAGAGGCTTGTTCCCCCAGAGGAGGTTATACTGTAGAGGCTTGTTCCCCCAGAGGAGGAGGTTATACTGTAGAGTCTTGTTCCCCCAGAGGAGGAGGATATACTGTAGAGGCTTGATCCCCCAGAGGAGGTTATACTGTAGAGGCTTGTTCCCCCAGAGGAGGAGGTTATACTGTAAAGTCTTGTTCCCCCAGAGGAGGAGGTTATACTGTAGAGTCTTGTTCCCCCAGAGGAGGAGGTTATACTGTAGAGTATTGTTCTCCCAGAGGAGGTTATACTGTAGAGTCTTGTTCCCCCAGAGGAGGTTATACTGTAGAGTCTTGTTCCCCCAGAGGAGGTTATACTGTAGAGTCTTGTTCCTCCAGAGGAGGAGGTTATACTGTAGAGTCTTGTTCCTCCAGAGGAGGAGGTTATACTGTAGAGTCTTGTTGAACCAGAGGAGGTTATACTGTAGAGTCTTGTTCCCCTAGAGGATGTTATACTGTAGAGGCTTGTTCCCCCAGAGGAGGAGGTTATACTGTAGAGGCTTGTTCCCCCAGAGGAGGAGGTTATACTGTTTAGGCTTGTTCCCCCAGAGGAGGAGGTTGTACTGTAGAGGCTTTTAACTCCAGAGGAGGAGGTTATACAGTAGAGTCTTGTTCCCCTAGAGGAGGTTATACTGTAGAGGCTTGTTCCCCCAGAGGAGGAGGTTATACTGTAGAGGCTTGTTCCCCCAGAGGAGGAGGTTATACTGTAGAGGCTTGTTCCCCCAGAGGAGGAGGTTGTACTGTAGAGGCTTGTTCCTCCAGAGGAGGAGGTTATACTGTAGAGTCTTGTTCCTCCAGAGGAGGAGGTTATACTGTAGAGTCTTGTTGAACCAGAGGAGGTTATACAGTAGAGTCTTGTTCCCCCATAGGAGGAGGTTATACTGTAGAGGCTTGTTCCCCCAGAGGAGGAGGTTGTACTGTAGAGGCTTGTTCCCCCAGAGGAGGAGGTTATACTGTAGAGGCTTGTTCCCCCATAGGAGGAGGTTATACTGTAGAGGCTTTTTCCCCCAGAGGAGGAGGTTGTACTGTAGAGGCTTGTTCCTCCAGAGGAGGAGGTTATACTGTAGAGTATTGTTCCTCCAGTGGAGGAGGTTATACTGTAGAGTCTTGTTGAACCAGAGGAGGTTATACTGTAGAGTCTTGTTCCTCCAGGGGAGGAGGTTATACTGTAGAGTCTTGTTCCACCAGAGGAGGTTATACTGTAGAGTCATGTTCCACCAGAGGAGGAGGTTATACTGTAGAGTCTTGTTCCCCCAGAGGAGGAGGTTATACTGTAGAGTCTTGTTCCCCCAGAGGAGGTTATACTGTCGAGTCTTGTTCCCCCAGAGGAGGAGGTTATACTGTAGAGTCTTGTTCCCCTAGAGGAGGTTATACTGTAGAGTCATGTTCCACCAGAGGAGGAGGTTATACTGTAGAGTCTTGTTCCTCCAGGGGAGGAGGTTATACTATAGAGTCTTGTTCCCCCAGAGGAGGTTATACTGTAGAGTCTTGTTCCCCCAGAGGAGGAGGTTATACTGTAGAGTCTTGTTCCCCTAGAGGAGGTTATACTGTAGAGTCTTGTTCCCCCAGAGGAGGAGGGTATACTGTAGAGTCTTGTTCCCCCAGAGGAGGAGGTTATACTGTAGAGTCTTGTTCCCCCAGAGGAGGTTATACTGTAGAGTCTTGTTCCCCCAGAGGAGGAGGTTATACTGTAGTGTCTTGTTCCCCTAGAGGAGGTTTTACTGTAGAGGGAATGAACGAGCTGCAGGAGAGGACGGAGAGGTTTTATGCTGGTTCTAGACACACACACACACACACACACACACACACACACACACACACACACACCAAAAGCTTGTGCTTTGTGGAAAATAGGAAAATCCCATTGTTAGAGAGCTAGGCAATAGGCAGAACAGAGTGACAAAGAAAATAGGGCTAACATAGCTCAACAGTTTTGTAATCACAGCGTTGTTTGTCATGGTAACAGTCTCTCGGTGCAGGGTTCACAAACCTGCATTTTTACATTATCACTGCTAATCACATGGGGAACCTCTTATAACAATACTTCAGGAAAATTGTTTTGTTTTAACAATCTGAGAAACCAGGCGGCTTCATGTCATACCATTACCAATCATCAATGTTTTTTGAGTCAAACGTTACGTTTAGATGACCCAATAAATTAGATATCTCATTATTGTTGGTGTCATCAGTCAGTTAGTTACAGTATGGTGTGACACCTTCATGGTTTCAACATTATGGAGGATGCCTGACCAGGGCAGACCAGTATAGCTAGCTGGTATGAATGGACCGTATGCCTAAAAGCTTCTGTCCACTGTGAAAACAACAGCCTTTGCAGGTACACAACTCGGATTCAGCTGCGTTGCTTTTCAGAGTCTCCTCTCCTGTCCCAGACATGATGTTCTGCATATTCATGATATCCCTAATCAATAAAGTTATCCAGGAGAAACGTCTCTAACGTCAATCCATGGCGCCGCAATTAATCCCTGTCTGTCTGTCTGTCGACCTACCACACCTGAGGTTTAGTGGAGCTAACATCAGCCCCTTTCCCTATATAGTGCACTACTTTTGACCAGAGCCCTATGGGCCATCATCAAAAGTAGTGCACTATATAGGGAATAGTGTGCCATTTGGGACTCAATCGGGAGACAGGTATCGAGACATGAGGAAGGTAAGTTTAGTAGTGCACTACATAGGGAATAGGGGACTGTTATGGACTCAATGCGTTGACAGGTATAGAGACAGGAGGAAGGTAAGGTTAGTAGTGCACTACATAGGGAATAGGGGACTGTTATGGACACACTTGAGGTGACAGGTATAGAGACAGGAGGAAGGTAAAGTGAATGACCTGATGTAGTGCTTCTTGTCAACACAGCACTAGGAAGATCGGAGGGGGCAGGTTTACATCCCAAATAGCACCCCATTCCTTATAGGGTACTAGTTTTGACTGGGGCCCATGCACTATTTAGTGATTAGTGTGCCCTTTGGCACTCAGTCTCAGTCAAAGCTCAGAGTGAAACGTTAAGTGTAGAAAAGGGTGATTCTGGTTACTGTGATGCTTGGAAAGAACGCACTTAATATGTTGTGTGTGTGTGTGTGTGTGTGTGTGTGTGTGTGTGTGTGTGTGTGTGTGTGTGTGTGTGTGTGTGTGTGTGTGTGTGTGTGTGTGTGTGTGTGTGTGTGTGTGTGTGTGTGTGTGTGTGTGTGTGTGCGTGAGAAAGAGAGTAAAACTTATAGCCACATATTTTCACTCTAGCACAGTGGTTTGAGACTAAACAATTTTTTAAGGCATTTCCCACGACACACTTTTTTCTATGTTTTGTATTTCTTTGTTTTGGCCGGGTATGGTTCTCAATCAGGGACAGCTGACTATCGTTGTCTCTGATTGGGAACCAAACTTAGGTAGCCTTTTACCACCAGTGTTTCGTGGGTAGTTGTTTTCTGTTTAGTGTTCTGCACCTGACAGGACTGTTTCAGGCCATTGTCCTGTTGGAAGGTGAACCTATGAAACAGGTTTCCCTCAATAATTTCCCTGTATTTAGCACCATCATTCCTTCATTTCTGACCAGTTTCCCAGTCCCTGCCGATGAAAAACATCCCCACAGCATGATGCTGCCACCACCATGCTTCACTGTGGGGATGGTGTTCTTGGGGTGATGGGAGGTGTTGGGTTTGTGCCAGACACAGCGTTTTCCTTGATGGCCAAAAAACTAAATTTTAGACTCATCTGACCAGAGTACCTTCTTCCATATGTTTGGAGAGTCTCCCACATGCCTTTTGGTGAACACCAAACATCTTTGCTTATTTTTTAAGCAATGGCTTTTTTCTGGCCACTCTTCCGTAAAGCCCAGCTCTGAGGAGTGTACGGCTTAAAGTGGTCCTATGGACAGATACTCCAATCTCCGCTGTGGAGCTTTGCACCTCCTTCAGGGTTATCTTTGGTCTCTTTGTTGCCTCTCTGATTAATGTCCGTGAGTTTTGGTGGGCGGCCCTCTCTTGGCAGGTTTGTTGCGGTGCCATATTCTTTCAATTTTTTAAGTAATGGATTTAATGGTGCTCCATGGGATGTTCAAAGTCTCAAGATACTTTTTTATAACCCAACCCTGATCTGGACTCCACAACTTTGTCGCTGACCTGTTTGGAGAGCTCCTTGGTCTTCATGGTGCCGCTTGCTTGGTGGTGCCCCTTGCTTAGTGGTGTTGCAGACTCTGGGGCCTTTCAGAACAGGTGTATATGTATTGAGATCATGTGACACTTAGATTGCACACAGGTGGACTTTATTTATCTAATTACAGTATGTGACTTCTGAAGTTAACTTCTTGACGCTACCCATCCATGTCACGGGATCATTGTCATCAGCAACCGCTGAATAGCATAGCGCAACAGTCAAATAATATTACTAAAAAATATTCATATTCATGAAATCACAAGTGCAATATTGCAAAACACAGTTTAGCCTTTTGTTAATCCACCTGTCGTCTCAGAAATAAAAATTTGAAATCATGCTTTACAGCGAAAGCAATCCAAGCGTTTGTGTAAATTTATCGATAGCCTAACATAGCATTATGTACACTTAGCATAAGGAAGCTTGGTCACGAAAATCAGAAAAGGAATCAAATGAACCGTTTACCTTTGATGATCTTCGGATGTTTTCACTCACGAGACTCCCAGTTACACAACAAATGTTCCTTTTGTTCCATAAAGATTATTTTGATACCCAAAATACCTCCGTTTGTTTGTCGCGTTATGTTCAGAAATCCACAGGAAAGAGTGGTCACGACAACGCAGACGGAAATTCCACATAGTTTTCATAATGTCCACAGAAACATGTCAAATGTTTTTTTATAATCATTCCTTAGGTAGTTTTTAAAATATATATTCGGTAATATATCAACCGAGTGTGTAGGTTTTTCAATAACAGCGGGAGGAACAATGGCGGCTTTACTCTGTAGCGCAAAAACTCACTCTGAGAGCCCCCACCTATCCACTTACGCAATGTGATCTTTCACGCTCATTTTTCAACATAAAAGCCTGAAACTATGTCTAAAGACTGCTGACACCTTAGGGAAGCCAGAGAAGATATCCCTTTAAATGGAGGCATGCATAGGAACAGAAGGGTTTCAAAATAAGAGGCACTTCCTGATTGGATTTTCCTCAGGGTTTCACCTGCAATATTAGTTCTGTTATATTCACAGACACTATTTTGACAGTTTGGGAAACTTTAGAGTGTTTTCTATCCTAATCTGTCAATAATATGCATATTCTAGCATCTGGTCCTGAGAAATAGGCGGTTTACTTTGGGAACGTTATTTTTCCAGACATACAAATAGTGCCCCCTAGCTTCAAGAGGTTAATTGGTTGCACCAGATCTTATTTAGGGGCTTCATAGCAATGGGGGTGAATAAATATGCACGCACCAATTTACAGTTTTGAATTCTTTGAAACAAGTAATTTTTTTCGTTTCACTTCACCAATTTGTAATATTTTGTGTATGTCTATTATAAGAAATATAAATAAATATACATTTAAATTACAGGTTGTAATGCAACAAAATAGTAAAAACACCAAGGGGGATGAATACTTTTGCAAGGCCCGATAGACAGAATGAGAGAGAAAGATGAAAGGAGGGATATCTTTTTCTCTTCATCTGTCTCTAATCTAGTGGGTGAGATGATGGATGGAGTAATACCATCCCTCTCCTCTGGCTTAGTTTTTAGATTAATTTATCTTCACGCCCCTGGGTTAACCCTCCCTCTATCCTCCTCTCCTCTCATCCATTCTCCTCTCCCTCTCTCGCTCTTTCTCTCTCCACTCTCCTCAATCAAACTCTCCTCTCTTTTTTTTCAGTAAACAAGGGAATTCCCATCCTGTCTTCCCAGCCCAGGAGTTGATGAAGCGTCTATAACTCTGAAGTAAAAGTCTTTGTCTCATCTCCCTTCAGACAACTTCATTCATGACAATGACTTTGAAATTGTAATGGAGCCTAGCCTTATATGTCCAACAAACGATTCAAACTTGTGTCCACAACAACACCACTACTTACTAGCCTACTAACTAAAAAACGTCATTCCTAAAAATAATTAACTCTGAAAAACACATCCTCTCTCTCTCTCTCTCTCTCTCTCTCTCTAATATGTTATGAGGGAAGCGGTTCCAAGGGTTGGGGCTACAGCAGGAGCTAGAGACGAGAACTCACAGGCTCCGTGTATCCTTGACTGAATCAAGCTGTGCTTCGAGAGTCTTCTTCAGAGTAGACTCACAGGCTCCGTGTATCATTGACTGAATCAAGCTGGGCTTCGAGAGTCTTCTTCAGAGTAGACTCACAGGCTACGTGTATCCTTGACTGAATCAAGCTGGACTTCGAGAGTCTTCTTCAGAGTAGACACAGCCTCCGTGTATCCTTGACTGAATCAAGCTGGGCTTCGAGAGTCTTCTTCAGAGTAGACTCACAGGCTACGTGTATCCTTGACTGAATCAAGCTGGGCTTCGAGAGTCTTCTTCAGAGTAGACTCACAGGCTCAGTGTATCCTTGACTGAATCAAGCTGGGCTTCGAGAGTCTTCTTCAGAGAAGACTCACAGGCTCCGTGTATCCTTGACGGAATCAAGCTGGGCTTCGAGACTCTTCTTCAGAGTAGACTCACAGGCTCCGTGTATCCTTGACTGAATCAAGCTGGGCTTCGAGAGTCTTCTTCAGACTAGACTCACAGGCTCCGTGTATCCTTGACTGAATCAAGCTGGGGCTTCGAGACACTTCTTCAGAGGAGACAGACACAGTCTGACAATGTATAATGGCACGGTGCAGTATGCACACATCATCACCAGTAATATACATATAATTATATAATCTTATATTCCGACCTTCAGTAAACGTGCTCTATAATATAACTTTCCTCATTACAACATACAGTATGTATCCATGACATCCTCATTGTTGCAGCAGTAAGGAAGTATAGAATCATCCATCTTCTCCACAGTGACATCATCATCATTTAGTTATGGAGCGATGAGGATGATCTGTTTTAAAAGCTACTGGAGATGTTTGAAAGTAGTGAATGGAGGACATAGCTGATTTTAGACGGCTGGCTCTATACATATTTCCCCTCCAGTCGTCAAGTAAAAGCAGCGGTGAGCAATCCACAACCACAGGAAGGAAGTTCTACACCGGTTTTATATTACAAGAAGACAATAGTTTAGAAGAACTAGTGGAGACAGCTACAGTGTACGTCAGTGGAGGCTCCTCAGAGGATGAACGAGAGGACCATCCTCTGCAGTGGATTTCAGATGGAAAAAAAAAAAAGTTAAAAAAGTTATCCTTTTTAGATAAAACTATACTTAATATATTCATGTAACTAAATAATTGATTAAAACACATTGTTTTGCAATGAAGGTCTACAGTAGCCTCAACATCACTCTGTATGGTAGCACCATGGTGTAGCCGGAGGACAGATTATTTCCGTCCTCCTCTGGGTAAATTGACATACAATACTTCCCCTTCCATAGACTTACACACTAATTATGACAACTTCTGGAGGACATCCTCCGACCTATCAGAGTTCTTGCAGCATGAACTGGCATGTCAAATGATCAGAGTAGGCAGGAGGCAGTCGCAGCTTTAGAACTACTGAATTTAGTAAAGCACCAGATATGAAAGCTGAACGAAAAACCCGAAGTGCAAAATAATAAAGTAGTCAGGAAATAGTAGGAGAGATTCCTCTCAGGAAAACAAGCAACATTTACATTGACCGACAAAGACGAACGACAGAGTGCGCATATATACAGTGATAGAGTGGGGATTGGAACCAGGTGAGTGTAATGATGACGAGACAAATCTGGGGTTGATGAGTGAAGGGCGTTTGTCCAGTAAGCATAAGCTACAGTTAGCTAGCACGTGGAGAGAGAGAGAGAGCGAGAGAGAGAGAGAGAGAGAGAGAGAGAGAGAGAGAGATCATTTAGGACTGTCCCCGACTAAAACAAAATATTGTTTGACCAAGAGTTGTCTGTTCTTTCAACCAATTGATCGGTCAACATTTTAAAACATGTATTTTTCCATATACAGACACACCCTATGTGTTAATAAATCAACTATATGTTGGCTACTGAGCTTGTCTGTTTGCTTTAAGCACTGATATTACAAATGAAGACGCACAAATGATTAAAGAAGGAGCCAGAGACCAATAAAGCCTAACGAGAAGAATAAAACCCTATTCCCTACCTGACCCACTGCCCACTGCTGCCAAGTTATCCTACCATTTCTACTGATCTGTGTGCCAGTTATCATTTTTATACACACTTTCATGGAACAGTTTGGAACAGTGAACAGTTTGGAACAGTGAACAGTTTGGAACAGTTTGGAACAGTGAACAGTTTGGAACAGTGAACAGTTTGGAACAGTTTGGAACAGTTTGGAACAGTGAACAGTTTGGAACAGTTTGGAACAGTGAACAGTTTGGAACAGTTTGGAACAGTTTGGAACAGTGAACAGTTTGGAACAGTTTGGAACAGTTTGGAACAGTGAACAGTTTGGAACAGTTTGGAACAGTGAACAGTTTGGAACAGTTTGGAACAGTTTGGAACAGTGAACAGTTCGGAACAGTTTGGAACAGTGAACAGTTTGGAACAGTTTGGAACAGTTTGGAACAGTGAACAGTTTGGAACAGTTTGGAACAGTGAACAGTTTGGAACAGTTTGGAACAGTTTTGGAACAGTTTGGAACAGTGAACAGTTTGGAACAGTTTGGAACAGTTTGGAACAGTTTGGAACAGTGAACAGTTTGGAACAGTGACGTCGACCGTTCGGCGGTCGATGCCAATCCACGTTTCATTTTCCATTTGTTTTGTCTTTGTCTTACACACCTGGTTTCAATCCCCCAATTACCTGTTCATTATTTAACCCTCTGTCCCTCCATGTTTGTTTGTGAGTGATTGTTTCTATGTGTGAAGATCTGTTATTGTGGGCTCTGTTTTTGTATTGCATTCATTATATGCTGAGTAAAATACGTTTATTTACTCCGATCTGCTGTCATGAGCCTGACTCCTATACACCAGCTACACATAGACCTCCTGATATTAACTTGGGTCCAGCCTGAAGCTTGCTCTAAAATATTCTGGGAACCTCAGAGCCCTTATGAAGTGTAACTGCAGCTATTCTGCAATTACTGAGTCCAAAATACCAAAATATTCCAAAATATAGTCGACTGCAGTTACTGCACTTTTACTGCAGTTTGAAGACTGCATACTCTTCTTTGTGAGGGAGTTTCCTGTGCCAGTGATATCCGGACAGGCAGACACAGCTGTAGGCTATTTGTGCAAGGGATAAGAAGTAATCAGGTCGGCTTTTTTTCCATGACATTTTTTTCCCCCTCTATTCATGCTGAGTGGTCGAAAGGGAGAGAGCTGGAAAGACTTTTCAAATAGGCTACGTTGAGGAACTGTTGTCATTCTCAGTGGATGTAAAAACAAACTTTGCTTTATGAGATGAAGAATTGTTTTCTTTAAGAAGTTCCACATTGATGGTGAGTTGAGGCAATCAAAGAGTATCAGATCCCCCCCCCCCCCCCTCCCCTCCCCCAAATGGACACATTTGATAAGCCTACATTTATGCGCAGGCCAGGTAACCTATCATAACCATGACAATAACCACAGCATTTATTGTTATTGGAGCCCCAACCATCCTATGCCCACTAGGCCCATAATAACATCAGTGTTTATCCATGTTGATGCTGATATTTATCATGATGTCTCCAAGGCCTGTTAGCCAATGGAAGGGGCCGGGACATTAATCAGGAAATCAATTCTGTTGTCAATTGGCTGTTCTGGGATTGAGAATGGATGGCAATCTGAGGACTCAGGGGATGCACGCCAAATGGCAACCTATCCCCTATATGGACCTAAAGAGTTTTGGTCAAAAGTAGTGCCGTATATAGGGAATAGTGTGCCATTTGGGGTCAAAAGTAGTGCCGTATATAGGGAATAGTGTGCCATTTGGGGTCAAAAGTAGTGCCGTATATAGGGAATAGGATGCCATTTGGGGTCAAAAGTAGTGCCGAATATAGGGAATAGTGTGCCATTTGGGGTCAAAAGTAGTGCCGTATATAGGGAATAGTGTGCCATTTGGGGTCAAAAGTAGTGCACTATATAGGGAATAGAGTGCCATTTGACACGTAACCACTGAAAACCATCTCTGCCAAAGCCACAATTACTGAGGAATCTCAAACTTTGTTATGACTAGAGGAGTAAATCAAGATAGTTTGCTATTATGGAGCCAAACATGCACTATTTTGACAATTTCTTCAATACCTCACACCAAAAGCCTCAATTATCCCTTGACATGTCTTGAATTAACATAATGTATGTCTTAGATGCATGATGTTTAGGAAATGCTTTTCATATTGCAAAACCACTGGACTGCAGCAGCCTATTAATCCGGATCATAATGCAGTAGACGACTAGGATTCAGACGCTGTACACCTCCATCTGTTCCGTTGTCCCACAAAGACTGAGAATTGTATGTCATGGTTTTAATAGCTGACTATTTCAATATCAAGTGGAACTTGACCTTGAATAGGAATTGTCTGTCTCCATAATGGCACCCTGATCCCTAAATAGTGCACTACTTTTGACCCAAAATGGCACCCTAATCCCTAAATAGTGCACTACTTTTGACCCCAAATGGCACCCTAATCCCTAAATAGTGCACTACTTTTGACCAGGGTTCATAGGGCCATTTCGGACGCAGCATGAGATGATACATTATGAGCATTACAATAAGGGGTATCATCAGGTAGAGGAGTATCATCAGGTAGAGGAGTATCGTCAGGTAGAGGAGTATCATCGGGTAGAGGAGTATCATCAGTTAGAGGAGTATCATCAGGTAGAGGAGTATCATCAGGTAGAGGAGTATCATCAGTTAGAGGAGTATCGTCAGGTAGAGGAGTATCATCGGGTAGAGGAGTATCATCAGGTAGAGGAGTATCGTCAGGTAGAGGAGTATCGTCAGGTAGAGGAGGATCATCAGGTAGAGGAGTATCATCAGGTAGAGGAGTATCATCAGGTAGAGGAGTATCATCAGTTAGAGGAGTATCGTCAGGTAGAGGAGTATCATCGGGTAGAGGAGTATCATCAGGTAGAGGAGTATCATCAGGTAGAGGAGTATCATCAGGTAGAGGAGTATCATCAGGTAGAGGAGTATCATCAGTTAGAGGAGTATCGTCAGGTAGAGGAGTATCATCGGGTAGAGGAGTATCATCAGGTAGAGGAGTATCGTCAGGTAGAGGAGTATCGTCAGGTAGAGGAGGATCATCAGGTAGAGGAGTATCATCAGGTAGAGGAGTATCATCAGGTAGACGAGTATCATCAGGTAGAGGAGTATCATCAGGTAGAGGAGTATCATCAGGTAGAGGAGGATCATCATGTAGAGGTGTATCATCAGGTAGAGGTGTATCATCAGGTAGAGGAGTATCATGAGGTAGAGGAGTATCATCAGGTAGAGGAGTATCATCAGGGGAATGTAGAGGAGTATCATCAGGAGAATGTAGAGGAGTATCATCGGGTAGAGGAGGATCCTCAGGTAGCGGAGGATCATCAGGTAGAGGAGTATCATCAGGTAGTGGAGGATCCTCAGGTAGAGGAGGAACATCAGGTAGAGGAGGATTATCAGGTAGAGGAGGTTCATCAGGTAGAGGAGGATCATCAGGTAGAGGAGTATCATCAGGTAGAGGAGTATCATCAGGAGAATGTAGAGGAGTATCATCAGGTAGAGGAGGATCATCAGGGGAATGTAGAGTAGTATCATCAGGTAGAGGAGGATCATCAGGTGGAGGAGTATCATCAGGTAGAGGAGGATACTCAGGTAGAGGAGTATCATCAGGTACAGAGTATCATTAGGTAGAGGAGTATCATCAGGAGAATGTAGAGGAGTATCATCAGGTAGAGGAGTATCATCAGGTAGAGGAGTATCATCAGGTAGAGTAGGATCATCAGGTAGAGGAGTATCATCAGGAGAATGTAGAGGACTATCATCAGGTAGAGGAGGATCATCAGGTAGAGGAGTATCATCAGGTAGAGGAGTATCATCAGGAGAATGTAGAGGACTATCATCAGGTAGAGGAGGATCATCAGGTAGAGGAGTATCATCAGGTAGAGGAGGATCGTCAGGGGAATGTAGAGGAGTATCATCAGGTAGAGGAGTATCGTCAGGGGAATGTAGAGGAGTATCATCAGGTAGAGGAGGATCATCAGGTGGAGGAGTATCATCAGGTAGAGGAGGATCATCAGGTAGAGGATTATCATCAGGTAGAGGAGTATTGTCAGGGGAATGTCCCTGGGAGTGTTGCGTCACCCTAGCGTGTTGAGTCACTGATGTGATCATCCTGTCTATGTTGCCCCCCCCCCCCCTTGGGCTGTGCCGTGCCGGAGATCTTTGTGGGCTATACTCAGCCTTGTCTCAGGATGGTAATTTGGTGTTTGAAGATATCCCTCTAGTGGTGTGGGGGCTGTGCTTTGGCAAAGTGGGTGGGGTTATATCCTTCCTGTTTGGCCCTGTCCGGGGGTGTCCTCGGATGGGGCCACAGTGTCTCCTGACCCCTCCTGTCTCAGCCTCCAGTATTTATGCTGCAGTAGTTTATGTGTCGGGGGGCTAGGGTCAGTTTGTTATATCTGGAGTACTTCTCCTGTCCTATTCAATGTCCTGTGTGAATTTAAGTGTGCTCTCTCTAATTCTCTCTTTCTCTCTTTCTCTCTCTCGGAGGACCTGAGCCCTAGGACCATGCCTCAGGACTACCTGACATGATGACTCCTTGCTGTCCCCAGTCCACCTGGCCGTGCTGCTGTTCCAGTTTCAACTGT
Organism: Oncorhynchus mykiss; assembly: GCF_013265735.2. Lineage (NCBI taxonomy): Eukaryota > Metazoa > Chordata > Actinopteri > Salmoniformes > Salmonidae > Oncorhynchus > Oncorhynchus mykiss. The sequence continues at coordinate 86,229,847 of NC_048572.1, read as the reverse complement.
TCTGCCTTATTATTAATGGACCATTCTGGTCATCTATGAACATTTGAACATCTTGGCCATGTTCTGTTATAATCTCCACCCGGCACAGCCAGAAGAGGACTGGCCACCCCACATAGCCTGGTTCCTCTCTAGGTTTCTTCCTAGGTTTTGGCCTTTCTAGGGAGTTTTTCCTAGCCACCGTGCTTCTACACCTGCATTGCTTGCTGTTTGGGGTTTTAGGCTGGGTTTCTGTACAGCACTTTGAGATATCAGCTGATGTACGAAGGGCTATATAGATACATTTGATTTGATTTGATTTGATTTGAATGTAGAGGAGTGTCATAAGTGGAACATGCCAAACGGAGTAGATGAAAATCTGTGTCCCAAATTTGACCCTATTCCCTTTATAGTGCACTACTTTTGACCAGGGTCCATTGCACTATGTAGGAAATTCCGTGCCATTTGGAAAGCAGCCTGCCCCTTATTAATTGTCAGGAACTCCATACTTGACTCCATACTGAAACATGTTGCAGTTGACACATTTTCTATTTATTTTGTAGATATTTTAAGAAATAGTTGCTTCTGATGCCTATTAAATAATTCTTTGTTTTTCCTCCCTTCATGTATACACGCCACCGTCCCCGTGGGCCTGAATAAGCACCGTCCCCGTGGGCCTGAATAAGCACCGTCCCCGTGGGCCTGAATAAGCACCGTCCCCTTTGGCCTGAATAAGCACCATCCCCGTTGGCCTGAATAAGCACCGTCCCCGTGGGCCTGAATAAGCACTGTCCCCGTTGGCCTGAATAAGCACCGTCCCCGTGGGCCTGAATAAGCACCGTACCCTTTGGCCTGAAAAAGCACCGTCCCCGTGGGCCTGAATAAGCACCGTCCCCGTTGGCCTGAATAAGCACTGTCCCCGTGGGCCTGAATAAGCACCTTCCCCGTTGGCCTGAATAAGCACCGTCCCCGTGGGCCTGAATAAGCACCGTCCCCGTGGGCCTGAATAAGCACCGTCCCCATGGGCCTGAATAAGCACCGTTCCCTTTGGCCTGAATAAGCACCGTCCCCGTTGGCCTGAATAAGCACCGTCCCCGTGGGCCTGAATAAGCACCGTCCCCGTTGGCCTGAATAAGCACCGTCCCCGTTGGCCTGAATAAGCACCGTCCCCGTGGGCCTGAATAAGCACCGTCCCCGTTGGCCTGAATAAGCACCGTCCTCGTTGGCCTGAATAAGCACCGTCCCCGTTGGCCTGAATAAGCACGGTCCCCGTGCGCCTGAATAAGCACCGTCCCCGTGGGCCTGAATAAGCACCGGCTCTTTTGGCCTGAATAAGAACCGTCCCCTTTGGCCTGAAAAAGCACCGTCCCCTTTGGCCTGAAAAAGCACCGTCCCCTTTGGCCTGAGTAAGCACCGTCCCATTTGGCCTGAAAAAGCACCGTCCCCTTTGGCCTAAAAAAGCACCGTCCCCGTTGGCCTGAAAAAGCACCGTCCCCGTTGGCCTGAAAAAGCACCGTCCCCGTTGGCCTGAAAAAGCACCGTCCCCGTTGGCCTGAAAAAGCACCGTCCCCTTTGGCCTGAATAAGCACCGTCCCCGTTGGCCTGAAAAAGCACCGTCCCCGTGGGCCTGAATAAGCAACGTCCCTGTTGGCCTGAAAAAGCACCGTCCCCTTTGGCCTGAATAAGCACCGTCCCCGTGGGCCTGAATAAGCACCGTCCCCGTGGGCCTGAATAAGCACCGTCCCCGTGGGCCTGAATAAGCACCGTCCCCGTTGGCCTGAATAAGCACCGTCCCCGTGGGCCTGAATAAGCACTGTCCCCGTTGGCCTGAATAAGCACCGTCCCCGTGGGCCTGAATAAGCACCGTCCCCTTTGGCCTGAAAAAGCACCGTCCCCGTGGGCCTGAATAAGCACCGTCCCCGTTGGCCTGAATAAGCACCGTCCCCGTTGGCCTGAAAAAGCACCGTCCCCTTTGGCCTGAATAAGCACGGTCCCCGTTGGCCTGAAAAAGCACCGTCCCCGTGGGCCTGAATAAGCACCGTCCCCGTTGGCCTGAAAAAGCACCGTCCCCTTTGGCCTGAATAAGCACCGTCCCCGTGGGCCTGAATAAGCACCGTCCCCGTGGGCCTGAATAAGCACCGTCCCCGTGGGCCTGAAAAAGCACCGTCCCCGTGGGCCTGAAAAAGCACCGCCCCCGTTGGCCTGAAAAAGCACCGTCCCCTTTGGCCTGAATAGGCACCGTCCCCTTTGGCCTGAATAAGCACCGTCCCCGTTGGCCTGAATAAGCACCGTCCCCGTGGGCCTGAATAAGCACCGTCCCCGTGGGCCTGAATAAGCACCGTCCCCGTGGGCCTGAAAAAGCACCGTCCCCGTGGGCCTGAAAAAGCACCGCCCCCGTTGGCCTGAAAAAGCACCGTCCCCTTTGGCCTGAATAGGCACCGTCCCCTTTGGCCTGAAAAAGCACCGTCCCCGTGGGCCTGAAAAAGCACCGTCCCCGTGGGCCTGAAAAAGCACCGTCCCCGTGGGCCTGAAAAAGCACCGTCCCCTTTGGCCTGAATAGGCACCGTCCCCTTTGGCCTGAATAAGCACCGTCCCCGTTGGCCTGAATAAGCACCGTCCCCTTTGGCCTGAATAGGCACCGTCCCCTTTGGCCTGAATAGGCACCGTCCCCTTTGGCCTGAATAGGCACCGTCCCCTTTGGCCTGAATAAGCACCGTCCCCTTTGGCCTGAATAGGCACCGTCCCCTTTGGCCTGAATAGGCACCGTCCCCTTTGGCCTGAATAAGCACCGTCCCCGTGGGCCTGAATAGCCACCGTCCCCTTTGGCCTGAATAAGCACTGTCCCCTTTGGCCTGAATAGGCACCGTCCCCTTTTGGCCTGAATAGGCACCGTCCCCTTTGGCCTGAAAAAGCACCGTCCCCTTTGGCCTGAATAGGCACCGTCCCCTTTGGCCTGAATAGGCACCGTCCCCTTTGGCCTGAATAGGCACCGTCCCCGTGGGCTTGAATAGGCACCGTCCCCTTTGGCCTGAATAAGCACCGTCCCCTTTGGCCTGAATAGGCACCGTCCCCTTTGGCCTGAATAGGCACCGTCCCTTTTAGCCTGAATAAGCACCGTCCCCGTGGGCCTGAATAGGCACCGTCCCCTTTGGCCTGAATGAGCACCGTCCCCGTGGGCCTGAATAGGCACCGTCCCCTTTGGCCTGAATAAGCACCGTCCCCGTGGGCCTGAATAGGCACCGTCCCCTTTGGCCTGAATAGGCACCATCCCCTTTGGCCTGAATAGGCACCGTACCCGTGGGCCTGAATAGGCACTGTCCCCTTTGGCCTGAATAAGCACCGTCCCCTTTGGCCTGAATAAGCACCGTCCCCTTTGGCCTGAATAAGCACCGTCCCCGTGGGCCTGAATAAGCACCGTCCCCGTGGGCCTGAATAAGCACCGTCCCCTTTGGCCTGAATAAGCACCGTCCCCTTTGGCCTGAATAAGCACCGTCCCCTTTGGCCTGAATAAGCACCGTCCCCTTTGGCCTGAATAAGCACCGTCCCCTTTGGCCTGAATAAGCACCGTCCCCTTTGGCCTTAATAGGCACCGTCCCCTTTGGCCTGAATAAGCACCGTCCCCGTTGGCCTGAAAAAGCACCGTCCCCTTTGGCCTGAATAGGCACCGTCCCCTTTGGCCTGAATAGGCACCGTCCCCTTTGGCCTGAATAAGCACCGTCCCCTTTGGCCTGAATAAGCACCGTCCCCTTTGGCCTGAATAGGCACCGTCCCCTTTGGCCTGAATAAGCACCGTCCCCTTTGGCCTGAATAAGCACCGTCCCCTTTGGCCTGAATAGGCACCGTCCCCTTTGGCCTGAATAGGCACCGTCCCCTTTGGCCTGAATAAGCACCGTCCCCTTTGGCCTGAATAAGCACCGTCCCCTTTGGCCTGAGTAAGCACCGTCCCATTTGGCCTGAAAAAGCACCGTCCCCTTTGGCCTGAAAAAGCACCGTCCCCATTGGCCTGAAAAAGCACCGTCCCCGTTGGCCTGAAAAAGCACCGTCCCCGTTGGCCTGAAAAAGCACCGTCCCCGTTGGCCTGAAAAAGCACCGTCCCCTTTGGCCTGAATAAGCACCGTCCCCGTTGGCCTGAAAAAGCACCGTCCCCGTGGGCCTGAATAAGCAACGTCCCCGTTGGCCTGAAAAAGCACCGTCCCCTTTGGCCTGAATAGGCACCGTCCCCTTTGGCCTGAATAAGCACCGTCCCCTTTGGCCTGAATAAGCACTGTCCCCTTTGGCCTGAATAGGCACCGTCCCCTTTGGCCTGAATAGGCACCGTCCCCTTTGGCCTGAATAAGCACTGTCCCCTTTGGCCTGAATAAGCACTGTCCCCTTTGGCCTGAATAGGCACCGTCCCCTTTGGCCTGAATAGGCACCGTCCCCTTTGGCCTGAATAGGCACCGTCCCCTTTGGCCTGAATAGGCACCGTCCCCTTTGGCCTGAATAGGCACCGTCCCCTTTGGCCTGAATAGGCACCGTCCCCTTTGGCCTGAATAGGCACCGTCCCCTTTGGCCTGAATAGGCACCGTCCCCTTTGGCCTGAATAGGCACCGTCCCCTTTGGCCTGAATAAGCACCGTCCCCTTTGGCCTGAATAGGCACCGTCCCCTTTGGCCTGAATAAGCACCGTCCCCTTTGGCCTGAATAGGCACCGTCCCCTTTGGCCTGAATAAGCACCGTCCCCTTTGGCCTGAATAAGCACCGTCCCCTTTGGCCTGAATAAGCAATGAAAGTAAAAAAAAGATTATAATAGTCTTCACAAAGAGTACTCATTCAAGGTTTTTATTTATTATTTGAACTATTTTCTATAATGAAGTCATCAAAACTATCAAATAACACTTATTGAATCATGTATTAACCAAAGAAGTTAAAAACATTTTAAACAAGTTAAACATAAACATATTTTATATTTTAGATAGTAGCCACCTTTTGCCTTGATGAACGCTTTGCACACTCTTGGCATTCTCTCAACTTCACAATAACTTTTAAATTATTTCACAATTTAATTTAAATTAAGCCTAACTGAATGATAAGGAGGGTGAAGATGTTGATTTAATTTAGAAAGACAATAGTCTAATGATGAGTCTGTGTTATGCCTACATATCTGTAGTTCACCCTGTCTGTAGTTCACCCTGTCTGTAGTTCAGCCCATTTGTAGTTCAGTTTGTTTGTAGTTCAGTCAGTCTGTAGTTCAGTTTGTTTGTAGTTCAGTCAGTCTGTAGTTCAGTTTGTTTGTAGTTCAGTCAGTCTGTAGTTCAGTTTGTTTTTAGTTCAGTTTTAGTTCAGTCTGTCTGTAGTTCAGTCAGTCTGTAGTTCAGTTTGTTTGTAGTTCAGTCTGTCTGTAGTTCAGTCAGTCTGTAGCTCACCCTGTCTGTAGTTCAGTCTGTTTGTAGTTCAGTCTGTCTGTAGTTCAGTTTGCTTGTAGTTCAGTCTGTCTGTAGTTCAGTTTGTTTGTAGTTCAGTCAGTCTGTAGTTCAGTCAGTCTGTAGCTCACCCTGTCTGTAGTTCAGTCAGTCTGTAGTTCAGTCTGTCTGTAGTTCAGCCCATCTGTAGTTCAGTCTGTCTGTAGTTCACCCTGTCTGTAGTTCAGTCTGTTTGTAGTTCAGTCAGTCTGTAGTTCAGTTTGTTTGTAGTTCAGTTTGTCTGTAGTTCAGTCAGTCTGTAGCTCACCCTGTCTGTAGTTCAGTCTGTTTGTAGTTCAGTCAGTCTGTATTTCAGTTTGTTTGTAGTTCACCCTGTCTGTAGTTCAGCCCATCTGTAGTTCAGCCCATCTGTAGTTCAGTCTGTCTGTAGTTCACCCTGTCTGTAGTTCAGTCTGTTTGTAGTTCAGTCAGTCTGTATTTCAGTCTGTCTGTAGTTCACCCTGTCTGTAGTTCAGCCCATCTGTAGTTCAGTCTGTCTGTAGTTCAGTCAGTCTGTAGTTCAGTTTGTTTGTAGTTCACCCTGTCTGTAGTTCAGCCCATCTGTAGTTCAGTCTGTCTGTAGTTCAGTCAGTCTGTAGTTCAGTTTGTTTGTAGTTCAGTCAGTCTGTAGTTCAGTCTGTCTGTATTTCAGTTTGTTTGTAGTTCACCCTGTCTGTAGTTCAGCCCATCTGTAGTTCAGCCCATCTGTAGTTCAGTCTGTCTGTAGTTCAGTCAGTCTGTAGTTCAGTTTGTTTGTAGTTCAGTCAGTCTGTAGTTCAGTTTGTTTGTAGTTCAGTCAGTCTGTAGTTCAGTCAGTCTGTAGTTCAGTCATTCTGTAGTTCAGTCTGTCTGTATTTCAGTTTGTTTGTAGTTCACCCTGTCTGTAGTTCAGCCCATCTGTAGTTCAGCCCATCTGTAGTTCACCCTGTCTGTAGTTCAGCCCATCTGTAGTTCAGTCTGTCTGTAGTTCAGTCAGTCTGTAGTTCAGTTTGTTTGTAGTTCAGTCAGTCTGTAGTTCAGTCTGTCTGTATTTCAGTTTGTTTGTAGTTCACCCTGTCTGTAGTTCAGCCCATCTGTAGTTCAGCCCATCTGTAGTTCAGTCTGTCTGTAGTTCAGTTTGTTTGAAGTTCAGTTTGTAGTTCAGTCAGTCTGTAGTTCAGTCAGTCTGTAGTTCAGTTTGTCTGTAGTTCAGCCCATCTGTAGTTCAGTCTGTCTGTAGTTCAGTTTGTTTGTAGTTCAGTCTGTCTGTAGTTCAGTCTGTCTGTAGTTCAGTTTGTTTGTAGTTCACCCTGTCTGTAGTTCAGCCCATCTGTAGTTCAGCCCATCTGTAGTTCAGTCTGTCTGTAGTTCAGTCAGTCTGTAGTTCAGTCTGTCTGTAGTTCAGTTTGTTTGAAGTTCAGTTTGTAGTTCAGTCAGTCTGTAGTTCAGTCAGTCTGTAGTTCAGTCTGTCTGTAGTTCAGTTTGTTTGTAGTTCACCCTGTCTGTAGTTCAGCCCATCTGTAGTTCAGTCTGTCTGTAGTTCACCCTGTCTGTAGTTCAATCTGTTTGTAGTTCAGTCTGTCTGTAGTTCAGTTTGTTTGTAGTTCAGCCCATCTGTAGTTCAGTCTGTCTGTAGTTCAGTCAGTCTGTAGTTCAGTTTGTCTGTCCGTTGTCTTTTCAATCGACAAGTTTAAGAACTGTGTCGTTGATATATCGTCACATGCAACAGAATTGTATGAGGAATATTTCACACTGAACACAGCGATATAAGGGATTCAACAACGGTCTTCTATAATTGAAAAATGGGAGTGAGAAACTGCAGATGGTGGGCTTTTAACATTGAAGAGGCATGTGTGGATTCCAGGCTCTGCCTAACATACAGCACCAGTCAAAACCTAGGACACACCTACTCATTCCAGTGTTTTTCTTGATTTTTATTATTTTCTAGAGTACATTGTATAATAAAAGTCTAGACATCAAAACTATTAAATAACACATATGGAATCATGTAGTAACCAAGAGAGTGTTTGGTTAAACATATATATTTTATATTTGAGATTGCTAAAAAGTGTTAGCGCAATGACTAGAAGTCTATGGGTATCTGATACGCTAACGGTAGTTATCATTGGCTCGGAAAACTACTTCTAACTTCGTTCATAAAGGACTTGGTATCCACAATTTCATCTGACTAAATGCCAAAATCCCAAAGTATCCTTTTACCATGGACCTGACAGATAGAGTAAGGGTTAATGTGGACCTGACAGATAGAGTAAGGGTTAATGTGGACCTGACAGATAGGGTTAATGTGGACCTGACAGATAGGGTTAATGTGGACCTGACAGATAGGGTTAATGTGGACCTGACAGATAGAGTAAGGGTTAATGTGGACCTGACAGATAGAGTAAGGGTTAATGTGGACCTGACAGATAGAGTAAGGGTTAATGTGGACCTGACAGATAGAGTAAGGGTTAATGTGGACCTGACAGATAGGGTTAATGTAGACCTGACAGATAGGGTTAATGTGGACCTGACAGATAGAGTAAGGGTTAATGTGGACCTGACAGATAGGGTAAGGGTTAATGTGGACCTGACAGATAGGGTAAGGGTTAATGTGGACCTGACAGATAGAGTAAGGGTTAATGTGGACCTGACAGATAGAGTAAGGGTTAATGTGGACCTGACAGATAGGGTAAGGGTTAATGTGGACCTGACAGATAGGGTTAATGTGGACCTGACAGATAGGGTAAGGGTTAATGTGGACCTGACAGATAGGGTAAGGGTTAATGTGGACCTGACAGATAGGGTAAGGGTTAATGTGGACCTGACAGATAGGGTTAATGTGGACCTGACAGATAGGGTTAATGTGGACCTGACAGATAGGGTTAATGTGGACCTGACAGATAGAGTAAGGGTTAATGTGGACCTGACAGATAGAGTAAGGGTTAATGTGGACCTGACAGATAGAGTTAATGTGGACCTGACAGATAGAGTAAGGGTTAATATGGACCTGACAGATAGGGTAAGGGTTAAAGTGGACCTGACAGATATTGTAAGGGTTAATGTGGACCTGACAGATAGAGTAAGGGTTAATATGGACCTGACAGATAGGGTTAATGTGGACCTGACAGATAGAGTAAGGGTTAATATGGACCTGACAGATAGGGTAAGGGTTAAAGTGGACCTGACAGATAGAGTAAGGGTTATTGTGGACCTGACAGATAGAGTAAGGGTTAATATGGACCTGACAGATAGAGTAAGGGTTAATATGGACCTGACAGATAGGGTAAGGGTTAATGTGGACCTGACAGATAGAGTAAGGGTTAAAGTGGACCTGACAGATAGAGTAAGGGTTAATGTGGACCTGACAGATAGGGTAAGGGTTAATGTGGACCTGACAGATAGAGTAAGGGTTAATATGGACCTGACAGATAGAGTAAGGGTTAATGTGGACCTGACAGATAGAGTAAGGGTTAATGTGGACCTGACAGATAGGGTAAGGGTTAATGTGGACCTGACAGATAGAGTAAGGGTTAATATGGACCTGACAGATAGGGTAAGGGTTAATGTGGACCTGACAGATAGGGTAAGGGTTAATATGGACCTGACAGATAGAGTAAGGGTTAATATGGACCTGACAGATAGAGTAAGGGTTAATGTGGACCTGACAGATAGAGTAAGGGTTAATGTGGACCTGACAGATAGAGTAAGGGTTAATGTGGACCTGACAGATAGGGTAAGGGTTAATATGGACCTGACAGATAGGACTCGTTCCAAAATACATTCCTGTTGAAAATACTGTACAGTGCACTACTGTTTTATTTTATTTTTATTTTATAAATTTTACCCCTTTTTCTCCCCAATTTCGTGGTATCCAATTGTTGTAGTAGCTACTATCTTGTCTCATTGCTACAACTCCCGTACGGGCTCGGGAGAGACGAAGGTTGAAAGTCATGCGTCCTCCGATACACAACCCAACCAAGCCCCACTGCTTCTTAACACAGCGCGCATCCAACCCGGAAGCCAGCCGTACCAATGTGTTGGAGGAAACACCGTGCACCTGGCAACCTTGGTTAGCTCGCACTGTGCCCGGCCCGCCACAGGAGTCGCTGGTGCGCGATGAGACAAGGACATCCCTACCAACCAAGCCCTCCCTAACCCGGACGACGCTAGGCCAATTGTGCTTCGCCCCACGGACCTCCCGGTCGTGGCCGGTTACGACAGAGCCTGGGCGCGAACCCAGGGACTCTGATGGCACAGCTGGCGCTGCAGTACAGCGCCCTTAACCACTGCCTCGCCACCTGAGAGGCCCGCAGTGCACTACTGTTGACCAGAGCACTGGCAACCCTAGGTTGACATTTAGGATGTGAATAGATAGATACAATAGTTCTGACTCTGTCAACCATGTTTCAGGGATTCTCCTTCATACAAACATGCTGGGGGGTGTAGGGAGGTGCCAACTGAGAGGTGATATTCACATTGCTGTGGGGGTTTAGGGAGGGGCCAATGGAAAGATGCTATTCATAATGTAATCTGAATTGTATGCAGGTTGAAATACCAGAAAATACGAGCCGATTCCATTTCCAACACAGACAATACATTGATGTGAAATTTTCTGTAGAAGTGAGGCCTGCATCCCAAATGGCACCCTATTCCCTACACAGTGTTTTACTTTTCACCAGAGCCCTGTGAGGCCCGCCTCAAAGTAGTGCACTATATAAGGGATAAGGTGCTATTCGGGACGTAGCTGTAGTATGGAGACGGAGCTGTCCCTATTTATCTGACAACTGCTTTCGACGTGATTGTTTTTAACCAAAAGAGGAATGGTAAATTGTAGTCTAAATATGCCATTTTGGCATTTACCTCTCTCACCGGCTGACAATCAGAACTAAAGTACTACTTTATCTTCCATCACGATGAAAACCATGCGCAGGTCCGTCTATCCCATGGGAGATCTACCCGCCTGCGTCCCCAAATGACATAATTTCCTCCTTCATAGTGCACTACCAGCCCATATGGACCCTGGTCAAAAGGAGTACACTTTTAATGGAACAGGTTGCCATTTGGGAGTCTGACACCCAATCTTCAATGTAGAAACAACACATTATTGTAGTCCATCTTCTCATTCTGATTTTCACTAGGAGAACGTTTGTACATTTTCTATTTAAAGTGAATGGGAGGAGGTAGAGGAGGCCTCACACTAGAAGATGTTAAAGACATAGAGACCACAGTTGATTGCTTCATTCCATGTCTGTAACTACTGGGTGCTGAGATGAGGTGAGTCTGAAATGGCACCCTATTCCCTCTATAGTGCACTGCTTTTGACCGGCATGTAGTACCGTAGGGAATAGTTTTTCCATTTCGTACGCAAACTACGTCTGTCACTGGGTGGCTGGTTTGTTTGATAACAAATAATACAGCCAATACCTAGCTAACCTAAATGAAGTTAACACAGCAGATTCTCTAAAATGAGAAAGGTTACTTCCAGGAGGGGGGGCGAACAATCATGAGAAAAAAAAGCGTGAAATATGTGACAGGAATGTATCACATCTCTATGCAAAAATAGGGATATTGTGAGGAAGTGGATAGAAGCTTGTTTCTTATGATCAACAGTGAAATGAACACATTTTGTAAGACTATAAATGACCGGCCTGTCACGATCGTCTAAGGTGGAAACAGCGGACCAAAGCGCAGCGTGGTGGGCGTACATACTTATTTATTATAAGACGTCGCCAACAAAACAATGAACATCAAAACGAGCACACCTGCCTGTGAATGCTGGGCCGAGACACAGTGCGCATCACCCCATAGCCCGGGACCTGACCAGTCACCTGCTCGCCACGGTAACCACGGTAAGCACGGGGAGTGGGCTCAGGTCTCCATCCTGACTTTGCCACGGTAACCACGGTAACCACGGTAAGCACGGGGAGTGGGCTCAGGTCTCCATCCTGACTCCGCCACGGTAACCACGGTAACCACGGTAAGCACGGGGCGTGGGCTCAGGTCTCCATCCTGACTCCGCTACGGTAACCACGGTAACCACGGTAAACATGGGGAGTGGGCTCAGGTCTCCATCCTGACTCCGCTACGGTAACCACGGTAAGCATGGGGAGTGGGCTCAGGTCTCCATCCTGACTCCGCCACGGGCTTCCTTGCCAGCCGTGTTCCCTCATAACGCTGGTTCCCTTTTCCTGCTGCCTCCCCTCTCCTGGCTGCCTCCACCTGTTCCCATGGGAGGCGATCCCCTCCAGCCAGGATCTCGTCCCATGTGTAGGATCCCTTGCCGTACAGGATGTACCTCCCATGTCCAGTCCTCTCTTCCACGATGCTTGGTCCTTTGGTGGTGGGTAATTCAACAAAACAATAAACATCAAAATGAAACCGTGAAGCCAACGTAGTGCTCACAGGCAACTATACATGGACAACTACCCACAAATACAGGTGGGAAAAAGGCTACCTAAGTATGGTTCTCAATCAGAGACAACGATAGACAGCTGCCTCCGATTGAGAACCACAACCAGCTAAACACACAGAACTACAAATCATAGAAAAAGGGACATAGAATGCCCACCCAAATCACACCCTGACCAAACCAAAATAGAGACATATAAAGCTCTCTACGGTTAGGGCGTGACACAGCCACCCAGTTTACAAATAGTTAGGTCTATTCCTCTACTTTCAAGAAGAGCTGGCTACTGTACAGGTAGACTTCCAGCAATTGTGCTAAGCTGACAATATGCTAACTTCAATCTCCGAACTGCACACAGAGACATCAAATAAATGGTATCCATGATTCTGGGTAAGTAGATAAACAACCTAAATCTTGAAATCTCTAAACATCCATTTAAACCTCAAATAAGTTACATTGCTGGTAAGATCTCCTGCCACAGGTTGATCAAAGTAAGATGATTACAATGGCTGTTCACAAAGGTTATCTTGGAAGGGATGTGACTACAACAATAATTTCGTAAGGACGCCACCCAGTGTTCTCACTACTGCCCCCTATCTTTCATAGCACAGATAGCAAATTATTATAAAATATTATGTCATCCTGTCTCAAAAAGTATCTACCCAATTTGGTACATCTGGAACAAAGCGGGATTCACTTTTTAAAATGTGTATTACCCTCAGATCACCTCTGTCTATTACATATCTGACATGCTTCAACAGATAACCTCTGTCTATTACATATCTGACATGCTTCATCAGATAACCTCTGTCTATTACATATCTGACATGCTTCAACAGATAACCTCTGTCTATTACATATCTGACATGCTTCAACAGATAACCTCTGTCTATTACATATCTGACATGCTTCAACAGATAACCTCTGTCTATTACATATCTGACATGCTTCATCAGATCACCTCATTCTATAACATATCTGACATGCTTCATCAGATAACCCCTTTATGTTACATATCTGACATGCTTCATCAGATAACCTCTGTCTATTACATATCTGACATGCTTCAACAGATAACCTCTGTCTATTACATATCTGACATGCTTCATCAGATCACCTCATTCTATAACATATCTGACATGCTTCATCAGATAACCCCTTTATGTTACATATCTGACATGCTTCATCAGATAACCTCTGTCTATTACATATCTGACATGCTTCAACAGATAACCTCTGTCTATTACATATCTGACATGCTTCATCAGATCACCAAATTCTATAACATATCTGACATGCTTCATCAGATAACCCCTTTATGTTACATATCTGACATGCTTCATCAGATAACCTCTGTCTATTACATATCTGACATGCTTCAACAGATAACCTCTGTCTATTACATATCTGACATGCTTCATCAGATCACCTCATTCTATTACATATCTGACATGCTTCATCAGATCACCTCATTCTATTACATATCTGACATGCTTCATCAGATAACCTCATTCTATTACATATCTGACATGCTTCATCAGATAACCTCTGTCTATTACATATCTGACATGCTTCATCAGATCACCTCATTCTATTACATATCTGACATGCTTCATCAGATAACCCCTTTATATTACATATCTGACATGCTTCATCAGATAACCTCTGTCTATTACATATCTGACTTGCTTCAACAGATAACCTATGTCTATTACATATCTGACATGCTTCATCAGATAACCTCTGTCATCTATTACATATCTGACATGCTTCATCAGATAACCTCATTCTATTACATATCTGACATGCTTCATCAGATAACCTCATTCAAACAAACTGAACTACAGACAGGTTGAACTACAGACAGACTGAACTACAAACAGGTTGAACTACAGACAGGCTGAACCACAGACAGACTGAACTACAGACAGGATGAACTTTTGGTGACGGGAGGTGACCAGGGACTTTGCTTTCCTAACATCAGCGGGACAAATGGTTTACAAATGGGGTGCTAGGATGGAGAAGAGCTTGGACCCGGATGAGCGGGAGCTGACGCCCCTTTAGGGATGGGAGGGCCAAGAGACCAGAGGTGGCACAACAGAGTGCTTGTGTTGAGGGTGTAGGTTTTGAGAATAGCCTGAAGAAACAGCAAATACACACAGATAGAATGGTAATGGAAATTCATTTTAAATACACACTTTTGTAGAATGAGGACAAGCAAATTGTCACCAATAGATTATATTTGATGTATAGAGTGTCTGTACCATTCAACAATGGAGTGTAATCCTGCCCTTGTTGTACAGATCAAAACCTCAATTCTCCCATTCCAACAGCTCCCGTTCTAAATGGGAGAAAAAAAACCACAATATCCTCTGTAATGGAAAGAGTTCATCCAGGCTTCTGTCATTGTATCATCCAGGATCTCTCCCTCCAAGATAAACCATGTTTTGTAATAGCCATTTCACATACAACATAGGTCCAGAGTTGAAATGAGAGCGCAAAGAGAGAGAGAGAGAGAGAGAGAGACAGAGAGAGACAGAGAGAGACAGAGAGAGACAGAGAGAGACAGAGAGCGACAGAGAGAGACAGAGACAGACAGAGAGAGACAGAGAGTGACAGAGAGAGACAGAGACAGACAGAGAGAGACAGAGAGAGACAGAGAGCGACAGAGAGACAGAGACAGACAGAGAGAGACAGAGAGAGACAGAGAGAGACAGAGAGCGACAGAGAGAGACAGAGAGCGACAGAGATCTGTTTCACCTGTCCTCGTTATTGTCTCCATCCCATCCAGGTGTCGCTTGTTCTCCCCAGTGTATTTATCCCTGTGTTTCCTGTCTCTCTGTACCAGTGTATTTATCCCTGTGTTTCCTGTCTCTCTGTACCAGTGTATTTATCCCTGTGTTTCCTGTCTCTCTGTACCAGTGTATTTATCCCTGTGTTTCCTGTCTCTCTGTACCAGTGTATTTATCCCTGTGTTTCCTGTCTCTCTGTACCAGTATATTTATCCCTGTGTTTCCTGTCTCTCTGTACCAGTGTATTTATCCCTGTGTTTCCGGTCTCTCTGTACCAGTATATTTATCCCTGTGTTTCCTGTCTCTCTGTACCAGTATATTTATCCCTGTGTTTCCTGTCTCTCTGTACCAGTGTATTTATCCCTGTGTTTCCTCTCTCCGTTTTCTAGTCCTCCCGGTTTTGATCCTTGCCTGTTCTGGACTCTGTACCCGCCTGCCTGACCATTCTACCTGCCCTGACCTCGAGCCTGTCTGCCACTCTGTACCTCCTGGACTCTGATCTGGTTTTGCCTGTCCATGACCATTCTCTTGCCTATTCCCTTTAGATTCATTAAACATCTTAAATTCCAACCGTCTGCCTCCTGTGTCTGCATTTGGGTCTCGTCTTGTGTCACAATACTCTTCCTTCAGGTCTGATGAGATGATCACAATGTCTCTCTCTTTCTCTCTCTCTCTCTCTCTCTCTCTCTCTCTCTCTCTGTCTCTCTCTCTCTGCCTCTCTCTGTCACTCTCTGTCTCTCTCTCTGTCTGTCTCTCTCTCTCTCTCTCTCTCTCTCTCTCTCTGCCTCTCTCTGTCTGCCTCTCTCTGTCTCTCTCTGTCTCTCTCTGTCTGTCTCTCTCTCTGTCTGTCTGTCTCTCTCTCTCTCTCTCTGTCTCTCTCTGTCTGTCTCTCTCTCTTTCTCTCTCTCTTTCTCTCTCTCTCTCTCTCTCTCTCTCTCTCTCTCTCTCTCTCTCTCTCTTGCTCTCTCATTTCAACTCAATTCAGTTCAAGGGGCTTATTGTCATGGGAAACATATGTTCACATTGCCAAAGCAAATTAATTGGATAAACAAAAGGAAAATTAACAGTAAACATTACACTCTCACAAGCTCCAAAAGAATAAAGACATTTCAATCTCTCATCTCTCATCTCAATTCAATTTTCAATTCAATTCAATTCAATTCAAGGGGCTCTATTTGCATGGGAAACATTGCCAAAGCAAGTGAGATAATATACAAAAGTGAAATAAAGAATAAAAATTTACAGTAAACATTACACATACAGAAGTTTCAAAACAATAAAGACGTTACAAATGTCATATTATATATATATATATATATATATATATATATATATATATATATATATATATATACACAGTGTTGTAAGAATGTACAAATGGTTAAAGTACACAAGGGAAAATAAATAAGCATAAATATAAACATCTATATTTCTCTTTCTCTCTGTAATATATAGGAATAGCATGCCATGTGGGACTCAGCATCCACCTCAGTCCAGACTACAGTCCAGACTACAGAGACGCTGACAGGTTAGTCATACCCGATGATGGGTTTTAGATGAAATGAGAAAGAGAGCCAGGCTAGAGCATCATAATCCCCCCCCCTATCTGTCACAAACGGCAGTGACCAGCTTCAGGGTCATTTCCCCACAGGATTTACAGAGAACATTAAAGAAAGATGCTGTGTAAGATCTATCACTCCCTCCTTCAATCCCTCCATCATGTCTTCCTTAACTCAGCAGAGAGGAGAGAGGTAGCACCCTACAGGAGGATATGAGGAGGGATCGAAGCTGTGTATTATCCATCACTCCCTCCTTCTATTCGTCCATCATGTCCTCCTTACCTCAGCAGAGAGGAGAAAGGTAGCACCCTACAGGAGGATATGAGGAGGGATCGAAGCTGTGTATTATCCATCACCCCCTCCTTCTATTCGTACATCATGTCCTCCTTACCTCAGCAGAGAGGAGAAAGGTAGCACCCTACAGGAGGATATGAGGAGGGATCGAAGCTGTGTATTATTCATCACTCCCTCCTTCTATTCGTCCATCATGTCCTCCTTACCTCAGCAGAGAGAAGAAAGGTAGCACCCTACAGGAGGATGTGAGGAGGGATCGATCCACCCTTTTCCATTTCACATTAGGAGGGAGCTTACTCACATCCATATTAAAACTAGAGTTGAAGTCGGAAGTTTACATACACTTGGGTTGGATTCATTAAAATTCGTTTTTCAAACACTCCACAAACGTCTTGTTAACAAACTATAGTTTTGGCAAGTTGGTTAGGACTCCTCCCTATCTACTTTGTGCATGACGTAAGTAATTCTTCCAACAATTGTTAATTAACAGACAGATAATTTCACTTATTATTCACTGTTTCCCAATTCCAGTGGGTCAGAAGTTTACATACACTAAGTTGACTGTGCCTTTTAACAGCTTTGATACATCCAAAAAATGATGTCATGGCTTTAGAAGCTTCTGATAGGCTAATTGACATAATTTGAGTCAATTAGAGGTGTACCTGTGGATGGATTTCGAGGCCTACTTTCAAACTCAGTGCCTCTTTGCTTGACATCATGGCAAAATCAAAAGAAATCAGCCAAGACCTCAGAACAAAATTGTAGACCTGCACAAGTCTGTTCATTCTTGGAAGCAATTTCCAAACACCATGGGACCACGCAGCCGTCATACTGCTCAGGAAGGAGACGTGTTCTGTCTCCTAGAGATGAATGTACTTTGGTGCAAAAAGTGCAAATCAAACCCAGAACAACAGCAAAGGACCTTGTGAAGATACTGGAGGAAACAGGTACAAAAGTATCTATATCCACAGTTAAACAAGTCTTATATCGACATAACCAGAAAGGCCGCACAGCAAGGAAGAAGCCACTGCTCCAAAACCGCCATAAAAAAGCCAGACTACGGTTTGCAACTGCACATGGGGACAAAGATCGTACTTTTTGGAGAAATGTCCTCTGGTCTGATGAAACAAAAATAGAACTGTTTGGCCATAGTGACCATTGTTATGTTTGGAGGAAAAAGGGGGAGGCTTGCAAGCCGAAGAACACTATCCCAACCGTGAAGCACGGGGGTGGCATCATCATGTTTTGGGGGTGCTTTGTTGCAGGAGGGACTGGTGCACTTCACAAAATAGATGGCATCATGAGGGCGGAAAATTATGTGGATATATTGAAGCAACATGTCAAGACACCAGTGCATCTTCCAAATGGACAATGACCCCAAGCATACTTCCAAAGTTGTGGCAAAATGGCTTAAGGACAACAAAGTCAAGGTATTGGAATGGCCATCACAAAGCCCTGACCGCAATCCCATAGAACATTTGTGGGCAGAACTGAAAAAGATGGGGGAGCAAGGAGGCCTACAAACCTGACTCAGTTACACCAGCTCTGTCAGGAGGAATGGGCCAAAATTCAATCAAACGTATTGTGGAAAGCTTATGGAAGGCTACCCAAAATGTTTGACCCAAGTTAAACAATTTAACGGCAATGCTACCAAATACTAATTGAGTGTATGTAAACTTCTGACCCACTGGGAATGTGATGAAAGAAATAAAAGCTAAAATAAATCATTCTCTCTACTATTATTCTGACATTTCACATTCTTAAAATAAAGTGGTCATCCTAACTGACCTAAAACAGGGAATCTTTACTAGGATTAAATGTCAGGAATTGTGAAAACTGATTTTAAATGTCTTTGGCTAATGTGTATGTAAACTTCCGACTTCATAGTCATCTGGATCAGCTGGTGCTCTCATGCATGGTTCAGGCTTAAAGGAGCAAATATCCATATTCAACGTCTCCTGTAATCCCAGATTCTGTTTCAGCCAATGTGTAGGCTCAACGCATTTAAAACAACACTGTGTCCAGTAGGTTGTTGGCCCATGTAAAATTGCATTAGCATATGTAAAAATGCTGTGCAGTGATAAAAAAAAGGTTAACGTTAAACTCTGTCATAGTCTATGAATCGGACCCAGAGTTTTACAGGAACAGATCATGAGATCAGGAAAAACTCTAGGCCAACAAAAAAAACACATACAATTCTTGCCACACCACTTTTGAACCTATGGCTGAAGTACATACATGTAATAGAGAACTATTCAGCAATGTTTTAAATGTATAAGGATGTGAAGCACTTCTACAGCATACACGTTGACATGTACTAGCACACGTGCTGTGAAGCAAAAGGCTTGATTCCCTAGGAAACCCGCAGAGTATTGCATCTACAACATTTTATATTAGGCTCAAAAAATTTATAAAAACCCTACGTTCAGCTCTCTTAAATATTTACGAAAGGCTTGGAATCCAAACATCAAGCCCTCTTGTTGTGATGAGAAACGAGAGAGAGGTAACATTTTACACATTATTACACATGCTCAATAGACAGATAATCGGCAAGGCTACCAAAACCTGCGGGCTCTCCTTGTCAAAGGTGTCACGGTCGTCATATGGAGGAGACCAAGGTGCAGCGTGGCAAGCGTACATTCTTCTTTATTTAAGGAAAGAACACTGAACAAACGAACAGTGACGCTAATATGGCTAGTGCAGACAGGCAACTAAACATAGAATAAAAACCCAGAAACTACCCAAGGAATATGGCTGCCTAAATATGGTCCCCAATCAGAGACAACGATAAACAGCTGCCTCTGATTGAGAACCAATCCAGGCAACCATAGACATATAAACACCTAGAATTACAAAAAACCCTAGACGATACAACAAAAAAACTAGACAATACAAAAACTAGACAAACCACCCTCGTCACACCCTGAACGATACAAAATAATCAAGAAAAAACAAAGGTCAGGGCGTGGCAAAAGGGTGTATACTGGTGGTGAAGTCAGGTGCTGGAGAACAGAGGGTAGTGAACAGGTGCTGGAGAACAGAGGGTAGTGAACAGGTGCAGGAGAACAGAGGGTAGTGAACAGGTGCAGGAGAACAGAGGGTAGTGAACAGGTGCAGGAGAACAGAGGGTAGTGAACAGGTGCAGGAGAACAGAGGGTAGTGAACAGGTGCAGGAGAACAGAGGGTAGTGAACAGGTGCAGGAGAACAGAGGGTAGTGAACAGGTGCAGGAGAACAGAGGGTAGTGAACAGGTGCAGGAGAACAGAGGGTAGTGAACAGGTGCAGGAGAACAGAGGGTTGTGAACAGGTGCAGGAGAACAAAGGGTAGTGAACAGGTGCAGGAGAGCAGAGGGTAGTGAACAGGTGCAGGAGAACAGAGGGTAGTGAACAGGTGCTGGAGAGCAGAGGGTAGTGAACAGGTGCAGGAGAACAGAGGGTAGTGAACAGGTGCAGGAGAACAGAGGGTAGTGAACAGGTGCAGGAGAACAGAGGGTAGTGAACAGGTGCAGGAGAACAGAGGGTAGTGAACAGGTGCAGGAGAACAGAGGGTAGTGAACAGGTGCAGGAGAACAGAGGGTAGTGAACAGCTGCAGGAGAACAGAGGGTAGTGAACAGGTGCAGGAGAACAGAAGGTTGTGAAAAGGTGCAGGAGAACAGAGGGTAGTGAACAGGTGCAGGAGAACAGAGGGTAGTGATCAGGTGCAGGAGAGCAGAGGGTAGTGAACAGGTGCAGGAGAACAGAGGGTTGTGAACAGGTGCAGGAGAACAGATGGTTGTGAAAAGGTGCAGGAGAACAGAGGGTAGTGAACAGGTGCAGGAGAACAGAGGGTAGTGAACAGGTGCAGGAGAACAGAGGGTAGTGAACAGGGGCAGGAGAGGAGAGGGTAGTGAACAGGTGCAGGAGAACAGAGGGTTGTGAACAGGTGCAGGAGAACAGAGGGTAGTGAACAGGTGCAGGAGAACAGAGGGTAGTGAACAGGTGCAGGAGAACAGAGGGTAGTGATCAGGTGCAGGAGAACAGAGGGTAGTGAACAGGTGCAGGAGAGGAGAGGGTAGTGAACAGGTGCAGGAGAACAGAGGGTAGTGAACAGGTGCAGAAGAACAGAGGGTAGTGAACAGGTGCAGGAGAACAGAGGGTAGTGAACAGGTGCAGGAGAACAGAGGGTTGTGAACAGGTGCAGTAGAAGAGAGGGTAGTGAACAGGTACAGGAGAACAGAGGGTCGTGATCAGGTGCAGGAGAGCAGAGGGTAGTGAACAGGTGCAGGAGAACAGAGGGTAGTGAACAGGTGCTGGAGAACAGAGGGTAGTGAACAGGTGCAGGAGAACAGAGGGTAGTGAACAGGTGCAGGAGAGCAGAGGGTAGTGAACAGGTGCAGGAGAACAGAGGGTAGTGAACAGGTGCTGGAGAGCAGAGGGTAGTGAACAGGTGCAGGAGAACAGAGGGTAGTGAACAGGTGCAGGAGCACAGAGGGTAGTGAACAGGTGCAGGAGAACAGAGGGTAGTGAACAGGTGCAGGAGAACAGAGGGTAGTGAACAGGTGCAGGAGAACAGAGGGTAGTGAACAGGTGCAGGAGAACAGAAGGTTGTGAAAAGGTGCAGGAGAACAGAGGGTAGTGAACAGGTGCAGGAGAACAGAGGGTAGTGATCAGGTGCAGGAGAGCAGAGGGTAGTGAACAGGTGCAGGAGAACAGAGGGTTGTGAACAGGTGCAGGAGAACAGAGGGTAGTGAACAGGTGCAGGAGAACATAGGGTAGTGAACAGGTGCAGGAGAACAGAGGGTAGTGAACAGGGGCAGGAGAGGAGAGGGTAGTGAACAGGTGCAGGAGAACAGAGGGTAGTGAACAGGTGCAGGAGCACAGAGGGTAGTGAATAGGTGCAGGAGAACAGAGGGTAGTGAACAGGTGCAGGAGAACAGAGGGTAGTGAACAGGTGCAGGAGAACAGAGGGTAGTGAACAGGTGCAGGAGAACAGAAGGTTGTGAAAAGGTGCAGGAGAACAGAGGGTAGTGAACAGGTGCAGGAGAACAGAGGGTAGTGATCAGGTGCAGGAGAGCAGAGGGTAGTGAACAGGTGCAGGAGAACAGATGGTTGTGAAAAGGTGCAGGAGAACAGAGGGTAGTGAACAGGTGCAGGAGAACAGAGGGTAGTGAACAGGTGCAGGAGAACAGAGGGTAGTGAACAGGGGCAGGAGAGGAGAGGGTAGTGAACAGGTGCAGGAGAACAGAGGGTTGTGAACAGGTGCAGGAGAACAGAGGGTAGTGAACAGGTGCAGGAGAACAGAGGGTAGTGAACAGGTGCAGGAGAACAGAGGGTAGTGATCAGGTGCAGGAGAACAGAGGGTAGTGAACAGGTGCAGGAGAGGAGAGGGTAGTGAACAGGTGCAGGAGAACAGAGGGTAGTGAACAGGTGCAGAAGAACAGAGGGTAGTGAACAGGTGCAGGAGAACAGAGGGTAGTGAACAGGTGCAGGAGAACAGAGGGTTGTGAACAGGTGCAGTAGAAGAGAGGGTAGTGAACAGGTACAGGAGAACAGAGGGTCGTGATCAGGTGCAGGAGAGCAGAGGGTAGTGAACAGGTGCAGGAGAACAGAGGGTAGTGAACAGGTGCTGGAGAACAGAGGGTAGTGAACAGGTGCAGGAGAACAGAGGGTAGTGAACAGGTGCAGGAGAGCAGAGGGTAGTGAACAGGTGCAGGAGAACAGAGGGTAGTGAACAGGTGCTGGAGAGCAGAGGGTAGTGAACAGGTGCAGGAGAACAGAGGGTAGTGAACAGGTGCAGGAGCACAGAGGGTAGTGAACAGGTGCAGGAGAACAGAGGGTAGTGAACAGGTGCAGGAGAACAGAGGGTAGTGAACAGGTGCAGGAGAACAGAGGGTAGTGAACAGGTGCAGGAGAACAGAAGGTTGTGAAAAGGTGCAGGAGAACAGAGGGCAGTGAACAGGTGCAGGAGAACAGAGGGTAGTGATCAGGTGCAGGAGAGCAGAGGGTAGTGAACAGGTGCAGGAGAACAGAGGGTTGTGAACAGGTGCAGGAGAACAGAGGGTAGTGAACAGGTGCAGGAGAACATAGGGTAGTGAACAGGTGCAGGAGAACAGAGGGTAGTGAACAGGGGCAGGAGAGGAGAGGGTAGTGAACAGGTGCAGGAGAACAGAGGGTAGTGAACAGGTGCAGGAGCACAGAGGGTAGTGAATAGGTGCAGGAGAACAGAGGGTAGTGAACAGGTGCAGGAGAACAGAGGGTAGTGAACAGGTGCAGGAGAACAGAGGGTAGTGAACAGGTGCAGGAGAACAGAAGGTTGTGAAAAGGTGCAGGAGAACAGAGGGTAGTGAACAGGTGCAGGAGAACAGAGGGTAGTGATCAGGTGCAGGAGAGCAGAGGGTAGTGAACAGGTGCAGGAGAACAGAGGGTTGTGAACAGGTGCAGGAGAACAGAGGGTAGTGAACAGGTGCAGGAGAACAGAGGGTAGTGAACAGGTGCAGGAGAACAGAGGGTAGTGAACAGGGGCAGGAGAGGAGAGGGTAGTGAACAGGTGCAGGAGAACAGAGGGTTGTGAACAGGTGCAGGAGAACAGAGGGTAATGAACAGGTGCAGGAGAACAGAGGGTAGTGATCAGGTGCAGGAGAACAGAGGGTAGTGAACAGGTGCAGGAGAACAGAGGGTAGTGAACAGGTGCAGGAGAACAGAGGGTAGTGAACAGGTGCAGGAGAACAGAGGGTAGTGAACAGGTGCAGGAGAACAGAGGGTAGTGAACAGGTGCAGGAGAACAGAGGGTAGTGAACAGGGGCAGGAGAGGAGAGGGTAGTGAACAGGTGCAGGAGAACAGAGGGTAGTGAACAGGTGCAGTAGAAGAGAGGGTAGTGAACAGGTACAGGAGAACAGAGGGTCGTGATCAGGTGCAGGAGAGCAGAGGGTAGTGAACAGGTGCAGGAGAACAGAGGGTAGTGAACAGGTGCTGGAGAACAGAGGGTAGTGAACAGGTGCAGGAGAACAGAGGGTAGTGAACAGGTGCAGGAGAGCAGAGGGTAGTGAACAGGTGCAGGAGAACAGAGGGTAGTGAACAGGTGCTGGAGAGCAGAGGGTAGTGAACAGGTGCAGGAGAACAGAGGGTAGTGAACAGGTGCAGGAGCACAGAGGGTAGTGAACAGGTGCAGGAGAACAGAGGGTAGTGAACAGGTGCAGGAGAACAGAGGGTAGTGAACAGGTGCAGGAGAACAGAGGGTAGTGAACAGGTGCAGGAGAACAGAAGGTTGTGAAAAGGTGCAGGAGAACAGAGGGTAGTGAACAGGTGCAGGAGAACAGAGGGTAGTGATCAGGTGCAGGAGAGCAGAGGGTAGTGAACAGGTGCAGGAGAACAGAGGGTTGTGAACAGGTGCAGGAGAACAGAGGGTAGTGAACAGGTGCAGGAGAACAGAGGGTAGTGAACAGGTGCAGGAGAACAGAGGGTAGTGAACAGGGGCAGGAGAGGAGAGGGTAGTGAACAGGTGCAGGAGAACAGAGGGTTGTGAACAGGTGCAGGAGAACAGAGGGTAGTGAACAGGTGCAGGAGAACAGAGGGTAGTGATCAGGTGCAGGAGAACAGAGGGTAGTGAACAGGTGCAGGAGAACAGAGGGTAGTGAACAGGTGCAGGAGAACAGAGGGTAGTGAACAGGGGCAGGAGAGGAGAGGGTAGTGAACAGGTGCAGGAGAACAGAGGGTAGTGAACAGGTGCAGGAGCACAGAGGGTAGTGAACAGGTGCAGGAGAACAGAGGGTAGTGAACAGGTGCAGGAGAACAGAGGGTAGTGAACAGGTGCAGGAGAACAGAGGGTAGTGAACAGGTGCAGGAGAACAGAAGGTTGTGAAAAGGTGCAGGAGAACAGAGGGTAGTGAACAGGTGCAGGAGAACAGAGGGTAGTGAACAGGTGCAGGAGAACAGAGGGTTGTGAACAGGTGCAGGAGAACAGAGGGTAGTGAACAGGTGCAGGAGAACAGAGGGTAGTGAACAGGTGCAGGAGAACAGAGGGTAGTGAACAGCTGCAGGAGAACAGAGGGTAGTGAACAGGTGCAGGAGAGGAGAGGGTAGTGAACAGGTGCAGGAGAACAGAGGGTAATGAACAGGTGCAGGAGAACAGAGGGTAGTGATCAGGTGCAGGAGAACAGAGGGTAGTGAACAGGTGCAGGAGAGGAGAGGGTAGTGAACAGGTGCAGGAGAACAGAGGGTAGTGAACAGGTGCAGTAGAAGAGAGGGTAGTGAACAGGTACAGGAGAACAGAGGGTCGTGATCAGGTGCAGGAGAGCAGAGGGTAGTGAACAGGTGCAGGAGAACAGAGGGTAGTGAACAGGTGCTGGAGAACAGAGGGTAGTGAACAGGTGCAGGAGAACAGAGGGTAGTGAACAGGTGCAGGAGAGCAGAGGGTAGTGAACAGGTGCAGGAGAACAGAGGGTAGTGAACAGGTGCTGGAGAGCAGAGGGTAGTGAACAGGTGCAGGAGAACAGAGGGTAGTGAACAGGTGCAGGAGCACAGAGGGTAGTGAACAGGTGCAGGAGAACAGAGGGTAGTGAACAGGTGCAGGAGAACAGAGGGTAGTGAACAGGTGCAGGAGAACAGAGGGTAGTGAACAGGTGCAGGAGAACAGAAGGTTGTGAAAAGGTGCAGGAGAACAGAGGGTAGTGAACAGGTGCAGGAGAACAGAGGGTAGTGATCAGGTGCAGGAGAGCAGAGGGTAGTGAACAGGTGCAGGAGAACAGAGGGTTGTGAACAGGTGCAGGAGAACAGAGGGTAGTGAACAGGTGCAGGAGAACAGAGGGTAGTGAACAGGTGCAGGAGAACAGAGGGTAGTGAACAGGGGCAGGAGAGGAGAGGGTAGTGAACAGGTGCAGGAGAACAGAGGGTTGTGAACAGGTGCAGGAGAACAGAGGGTAGTGAACAGGTGCAGGAGAACAGAGGGTAGTGATCAGGTGCAGTAGAACAGAGGGTAGTGAACAGGTGCAGGAGAACAGAGGGTAGTGAACAGGTGCAGGAGAACAGAGGGTAGTGAACAGGGGCAGGAGAGGAGAGGGTAGTGAACAGGTGCAGGAGAACAGAGGGTAGTGAACAGGTGCAGGAGCACAGAGGGTAGTGAACAGGTGCAGGAGAACAGAGGGTAGTGAACAGGTGCAGGAGAACAGAGGGTAGTGAACAGGTGCAGGAGAACAGAGGGTAGTGAACAGGTGCAGGAGAACAGAAGGTTGTGAAAAGGTGCAGGAGAACAGAGGGTAGTGAACAGGTGCAGGAGAACAGAGGGTAGTGAACAGGTGCAGGAGAACAGAGGGTTGTGAACAGGTGCAGGAGAACAGAGGGTAGTGAACAGGTGCAGGAGAACAGAGGGTAGTGAACAGGTGCAGGAGAACAGAGGGTAGTGAACAGCTGCAGGAGAACAGAGGGTAGTGAACAGGTGCAGGAGAGGAGAGGGTAGTGAACAGGTGCAGGAGAACAGAGGGTAATGAACAGGTGCAGGAGAACAGAGGGTAGTGATCAGGTGCAGGAGAACAGAGGGTAGTGAACAGGTGCAGGAGAACAGAGGGTAGTGAACAGGTGCAGGAGAACAGAGGGTAGTGAACAGGGGCAGGAGAGGAGAGGGTAGTGAACAGGTGCAGGAGAACAGAGGGTTGTGAACAGGTGCAGGAGAACAGAGGGTAGTGAACAGGTGCAGGAGAACAGAGGGTAGTGATCAGGTGCAGGAGAACAGAGGGTAGTGAACAGGTGCAGGAGAGGAGAGGGTAGTGAACAGGTGCAGGAGAACAGAGGGTAGTGAACAGGTGCAGGAGAACAGAGGGTAGTGAACAGCTGCAGGAGAACAGAGGGTAGTGAACAGGTGCAGGAGAGGAGAGGGTAGTGAACAGGTGCAGGAGAACAGAGGGTAGTGAACAGGTGCAGGAGAACAGAGGGTAGTGAACAGGTGCAGGAGAGCAGAGGGTAGTGAACAGGTGCAGGAGAACAGAGGGTAGTGAACAGGTGCAGGAGAGGAGAGGGTAGTGAACAGGTGCAGGAGAACAGAGGGTAGTGAACAGGTGCAGGAGAACAGAGGGTAGTGAACAGGTGCAGGAGAGCAGAGGGTAGTGAACAGGTGCAGGAGAACAGAGGGTTGTGAACAGGTGCAGGAGAACAGAGGGTAGTGAACAGTTGCAGGAGAACAGAGGGTAGTGAACAGGTGCAGGAGAACAGAGGGTAGTGAACAGGTGCAGGAGAACAGAGGGTAGTGAACAGGTGCAGGAGAACAGAAGGTTGTGAAAAGGTGCAGGAGAACAGAGGGCAGTGAACAGGTGCAGGAGAACAGAGGGTAGTGATCAGGTGCA
Source organism: Oncorhynchus mykiss (assembly GCF_013265735.2). NCBI lineage: Eukaryota > Metazoa > Chordata > Actinopteri > Salmoniformes > Salmonidae > Oncorhynchus > Oncorhynchus mykiss. The sequence goes on along the minus strand of NC_048572.1, from coordinate 86,203,089 downwards.
GGAGAGCAGAGGGTAGTGAACAGGTGCAGGAGAACAGAGGGTTGTGAACAGGTGCAGGAGAACAGATGGTTGTGAAAAGGTGCAGGAGAACAGAGGGTAGTGAACAGGTGCAGGAGAACAGAGGGTAGTGAACAGGTGCAGGAGAGGAGAGGGTAGTGAACAGGTGCAGGAGAACAGAGGGTAGTGAACAGGTGCAGAAGAACAGAGGGTAGTGAACAGGTGCAGGAGAACAGAGGGTAGTGAACAGGTGCAGGAGAGGAGAGGGTAGTGAACAGGTGCAGGAGAACAGAGGGTAGTGAACAGGTGCAGGAGAACAGAGGGTAGTGAACAGGTGCAGGAGAGCAGAGGGTAGTGAACAGGTGCAGGAGAACAGAGGGTAGTGAACAGGTGCAGGAGAGGAGAGGGTAGTGAACAGGTGCAGGAGAACAGAGGGTAGTGAACAGGTGCAGGAGAACAGAGGGTAGTGAACAGGTGCAGGAGAGCAGAGGGTAGTGAACAGGTGCAGGAGAACAGAGGGTTGTGAACAGGGGCAGGAGAACAGAGGGTAGTGAACAGGTGCAGGAGAACAGAGGGTAGTGAACAGTTGCAGGAGAGGAGAGGGTAGTGAACAGAGGAGAACAGAGGGTTGTGAACAGGTGCAGGAGAACAGAGGGTAGTGAACAGGTGCAGGAGAACAGAGGGTAGTGAACAGGTGCAGGAGAACAGAGGGTAGTGAACAGGTGCAGGAGAACAGAGGGTTGTGAACAGGTGCAGGAGAACAGAGGGTAGTGAACAGGTGCAGGAGAACAGAGGGTAGTGAACAGGTGCAGGAGAACAGAGGGTAGTGAACAGGTGCAGGAGAACAGAGGGCTGTGAACAGGTGCAGGAGAACAGAGGGTAGTGAACAGGTGCAGGAGAACAGAGGGTAGTGAACAGGTGCAGGAGAGCAGAGGGTAGTGAACAGGTGCAGGAGAACAGAGTGTTGTGAAAAGGTGCAGGAGAACAGAGGGTAGTGAACAGGTGCAGGAGAGCAGAGGGTAGCGAACAGGTGCAGGAGAACAGAGGGTAGTGAACAGGTGCAGGAGAGGAGAGGGTAGTGAACAGGTGCAGGAGAACAGAGGGTAGTGAACAGTTGCAGGAGAGGAGAGGGTAGTGAACAGAGGAGAACAGAGGGTTGTGAACAGGTGCAGGAGAACAGAGGGTAGTGAACAGGTGCAGGAGAACAGAGGGTAGTGAACAGGTGCAGGAGAACAGAGGGTAGTGAACAGGTGCAGGAGAACAGAGGGTTGTGAACAGGTGCAGGAGAACAGAGGGTAGTGAACAGGTGCAGGAGAACAGAGGGTAGTGAACAGGTGCAGGAGAACAGAGGGTAGTGAACAGGTGCAGGAGAACAGAGGGCTGTGAACAGGTGCAGGAGAACAGAGGGTAGTGAACAGGTGCAGGAGAACAGAGGGTAGTGAACAGGTGCAGGAGAGCAGAGGGTAGTGAACAGGTGCAGGAGAACAGAGTGTTGTGAAAAGGTGCAGGAGAACAGAGGGTAGTGAACAGGTGCAGGAGAGCAGAGGGTAGCGAACAGGTGCAGGAGAACAGAGGGTAGTGAACAGGTGCAGGAGAGGAGAGGGTAGTGAACAGGTGCAGGAGAACAGAGGGTAGTGAACAGGTGCAGGAGAACAGAGGGTAGTGAACAGGTGCAGGAGAGCAGAGGGTAGTGAACAGGTGCAGGAGAACAGAGGGTAATGAACAGGTGCGGGAGAACAGAGGGTTGTGAACAGGTGCAGGAGAACAGAGGGTAGTGAACAGGTGCAGGAGAACAGAGGGTAGTGAACAGTTGCAGGAGAGGAGAGGGTAGTAAACAGGTGCAGGAGAACAGAGGGTAGTGATCAGGTGCAGGAGAACAGAGGGTAGTGAACAGGTGCAGGAGAACAGAGGGTTGTGAACAGGTGCAGGAGAACAGAGGGTAGTGAACAGGTGCAGGAGAACAGAGGGTAGTGAACAGGTGCAGGAGAACAGAGGGTTGTGAACAGGTGCAGGAGAATAGAGGGTAGTGATCAGGTGCAGGAGATCAGAGGGTAGTGAACAGGTGCAGGAGAACAGAGGGTTGTGAACAGGTGCAGGAGAACAGAGGGTAGTGAACAGGTGCAGGAGAACAGAGGGTAGTGAACAGTTGCAGGAGAGGAGAGGGTAGTGAACAGGTGCATGAGAACAGAGGGTTGTGAACAGGTGCAGGAGAACAGAGGGTAGTGAACAGGTGCAGGAGAACAGAGGGTAGTGAACAGGTGCAGGAGAACAGAGGGTAGTGAACAGGTGCAGGAGAACAGAGGGTTGTGAACAGGTGCAGGAGAACAGAGGGTAGTGAACAGGTGCAGGAGAACAGAGGGTAGTGAACAGGTGCAGGAGAGGAGAGGGTAGTGAACAGGTGCAGGAGAACAGAGGGTAGTGAACAGGTGCAGGAGAACAGAGGGTAGTGAACAGGTGCAGGAGAGCAGAGGGTAGTGAACAGGTGCAGGAGAACAGAGGGTAGTGAACAGGTGCAGGAGAGGAGAGGGTAGTGAACAGGTGCAGGAGAACAGAGGGTAGTGAACAGGTGCAGGAGAACAGAGGGTAGTGAACAGGTGCAGGAGAACAGAGGGTAGTGAACAGGTGCAGGAGAACAGAGGGTTGTGAACAGGTGCAGGAGAACAGAGGGTAGTGAACAGGTGCAGGAGAACAGAGGGTAGTGAACAGGTGCAGGAGAACAGAGGGTAGTGAACAGGTGCAGGAGAACAGAGGGTTGTGAACAGGTGCAGGAGAACAGAGGGTAGTGAACAGGTGCAGGAGAACAGAGGGTAGTGAACAGGTGCAGGAGAGCAGATGGTAGTGAACAGGTGCAGGAGAACAGAGTGTTGTGAACAGGTGCAGGAGAACAGAGGGTAGTGAACAGGTGCAGGAGAACAGAGGGTAGTGAACAGGTGCAGGAGAACAGAGGGTAGTGATCAGGTGCAGGAGAACAGAGGGTAGTGAACAGGTGCAGGAGAACAGAGGGTTGTGAACAGGTGCAGGAGAACAGAGGGTAGTGAACAGGTGCAGGAGAACAGACGGTAGTGAACAGGTGCAGGAGAACAGAGGGTAGTGAACAGTTGCAGGAGAACAGAGGGTTGTGAACAGGTGCAGGAGAACAGAGGGTAGTGAACAGGTGCAGGAGAACAGAGGGTAGTGAACAGGTGCAGGAGAACAGAGGTTAGTGAACAGGTGCAGGAGAACAGAGGGTTGTGAACAGGTGCAGGAGAACAGAGGGTAGTGAACAGGTGCAGGAGAGCAGAGGGTAGCGAACAGGTGCAGGAGAACAGAGGGTAGTGAACAGGTGCAGGAGAGGAGAGGGTAGTGAACAGGTGCAGGAGAACAGAGGGTAGTGAACAGGTGCAGGAGAACAGAGGGTAGTGAACAGGTGCAGAGAAAAGAGGGTAGTGAACAGGTGCAGGAGAACAGAGGGTAGTGAACAGGTGCAGAAGAACAAAGGGTTGTGAACAGGTGCAGGAGAACAGAGGGTAGTGAACAGGTGCAGGAGAACAGAGGGTAGTGATAAGGTGCAGGAGAACAGAGGGTTGTGAACAGGTGCAGGAGAATAGAGGGTAGTGATCAGATGCAGGAGAACAGAGGGTCGTGATCAGGTGCAGGAGAACAGAGGGTCGTGAACAGGTGCAGGAGAACAGAGGGTAGTGATCAGGTGCAGGAGAACAGAGGGTCGTGATCAGGTGCAGGAGAACAGAGGGTTGTGAACAGGTGCAGGAGAACAGAGGGTAGTGAACAGGTGCAGGAGAACAGAGGGTAGTGAACAGGTACAGGAAAACAGAGGGTAGTGAACAGGTACAGGAGATCAGAGGGTAGTGAACAGGTGCAGGAGAACAGAGGGTAGTGATCAGGTGCAGGACAACAGAGGGTAGTGAACAGGTGCAGGAGAACAGAGGGTAGTGAACAGGTGCAGGAGAACAGAGGGTAGTGAACAGGTGCAGGAGAACAGAGGGTAGTGAACAGGTGCAGGAGAACAGAGGGTAGTGAACAGGTGCAGGAGAACAGAGGGTTGTGAACAGGTGCAGGAGAATAGAGGGTAGTAAACAGGTGCAGGAGAACAGAGGGTAGTGATCAGGTGCAGGAGAACAGAGGGTAGTGAACAGGTGCAGGAGAACAGAGGGTTGTGAACAGGTGCAGGAGAACAGAGGGTAGTGAACAGGTGCAGGAGAACAGAGGGTAGTGAACAGGTGCAGGAGAACAGAGGGTTGTGAACAGGTGCAGGAGAATAGAGGGTAGTGATCAGGTGCAGGAGAACAGAGGGTTGTGAACAGGTGCAGGAGAATAGAGGGTAGTGATCAGGTGCAGGAGAGCAGAGGGTTGTGAACAGGTGCAGGAGAATAGAGGGTAGTGATCAGGTGCAGGAGAACAGAGGGTCGTGATCAGGTGCAGGAGAACAGAGGGTCGTGAACAAGTGCAGAAGAACCGGGGGTAGTGATCAGTCGCAGGAGAACAGAGGGTCGTGATCAGGTGCAGGAGAACAGAGGGTTGTGATCAGGTGCAGGAGAACAGAGGGTAGTGAACAGGTGCAGGAGAACAGAGGGTAGTGAACAGGTGCAGGAGAACAGAGGGTAGTGAACAGGTACAGGAGAACAGAGGGTAGTGAACAGGTACAGGAGAGCAGAGGGTAGTGAACAGGTGCAGGAGAACAGAGGGTAGTGATCAGGTGCAGGACAACAGAGGGTAGTGAACAGGTGCAGGAGAACACAGAGTAGTGAACAGGTGCAGGAGAACAGAGGGTAGTGAACAGGTGCAGGAGAACAAAGGGTTGTGAACAGGTGCAGGAGAACAGAGGGTAGTGAACAGGTGCAGGAGAACAGAGGGTAGTGAACAGGTGCAGGAGAACAGCGGGTAGTGATAAGGTGCAGGAGAACAGAGGGTTGTGAACAATTGCAGGAGAATAGAGGGTAGTGATCAGATGCAGGAGAACAGAGGGTCGTGATCAGGTGCAGGAGAACAGAGGGTCGTGAACAGGTGCAGGAGAACAGAGGGTAGTGATCAGGTGCAGGACAACAGAGGGTCGTGATCAGGTGCAGGAGAACAGAGGGTTGTGAACAGGTGCAGGAGAACAGAGGGTAGTGAACAGGTGCAGGAGAACAGAGGGTAGTGAACAGGTGCAGGAGAACAGAGGGTAGTGAACAGGTGCAGGAGAACAGAGGGTTGTGAACAGGTGCAGGAGAACAGAGGGTAGTGAACAGGTGCAGGAGAACAGAGGGTAGTGAACAGGTACAGGAGAACAGAGGGTAGTGAACAGGTGCAGGAGAACAGAGGGTAGTGAACAGGTGCAGGAGAACAGAGGGTTGTGAACAGGTTTAGGAGAACAGAGGGTAGTGAACAGGTGCAGGAGGGGAGAGGGTAGTGAACAGGTGCAGGAGAACAGAGGGTAGTGAACAGGTGCAGGAGAACAGAGGGTAGTGAACAGGTACAGGAGAACAGAGGGTAGTGAACAGGTGCAGGAGAGCAGAGGGTAGTGAACAGGTGCAGGAGAACAGAGGGTAGTGAACAGGTACAGGAGAACAGAGGGTAGTGAACAGGTGCAGGAGAACAGAGGGTAGTGAACAGGTGCAGGAGAACAGAGGGTAGTGAACAGGTGCAGGAGAACAGAGGGTAGTGAACAGGTGCAGGAGAACAGAGGGTAGTGAAAAGGTGCAGGAGAACAGAGGGTTGTGAACAGGTGCAGGAGAACAGAGGGTAGTGAACAGGTGCAGGAGAACAGAGGGTAGTGAACAGGTACAGGAGAACAGAGGGTAGTGAACAGGTGCAGGAGAGCAGAGGGTAGTGAACAGGTGCAGGAGAACAGAGGGTAGTGAACAGGTACAGGAGAACAGAGGGTAGTGAACAGGTGCAGGAGAACAGAGGGTAGTGAACAGGTGCAGGAGAACAGAGGGTAGTGAACAGGTGCAGGAGAACAGAGGGTAGTGAACAGGTGCAGGAGAACAGAGGGTAGTGAAAAGGTGCAGGAGAACAGAGGGTTGTGAACAGGTGCAGGAGAACAGAGGGTAGTGAACAGGTGCAGGAGAACAGAGGGTAGTGAACAGGTGCAGGAGAACAGAGGGTTGTGAACAGGTGCAGGAGAACAGAGGGTAGTGAAAAGGTGCAGGAGAACAGAGGGTTGTGAACAGGTGCAGGAGAACAGAGGGTAGTGAACAGGTGCAGGAGAACAGAGGGTAGTGAACAGGTACAGGAGAACAGAGGGTAGTGAACAGGTGCAGGAGAGCAGAGGGTAGTGAACAGGTGCAGGAGAACAGAGGGTAGTGAACAGGTACAGGAGAACAGAGGGTAGTGAACAGGTGCAGGAGAACAGAGGGTAGTGAACAGGTGCAGGAGAACAGAGGGTAGTGAACAGGTGCAGGAGAACAGAGGGTAGTGAACAGGTGCAGGAGAACAGAGGGTAGTGAAAAGGTGCAGGAGAACAGAGGGTTGTGAACAGGTGCAGGAGAACAGAGGGTAGTGAACAGGTGCAGGAGAACAGAGGGTAGTGAACAGGTGCAGGAGAACAGAGGGTTGTGAACAGGTGCAGGAGAACAGAGGGTAGTGAACAGGTGCAGGAGAACAGAGGGTAGTGAACAGGTGCAGGAGAACAGAGGGTAGTGAACAGGTGCAGGAGAACAGAGGGTAGTGAACAGGTGCAGGAGAACAGAGGGTTGTGAACAGGTGCAGGAGAACAGAGGGTAGTGAACAGGTGCAGGAGAACAGATGGTAGTGAACAGGTACAGGAGAACAGAGGGTAGTGAACAGGTGCAGGAGAACAGAGGGTAGTGAACAGGTGCAGGAGAACAGAGGGTAGTGAACAGGTGCAGGAGAACAGAGGGTAGTGAACAGGTGCAGGAGAGGAGAGGGTAGTGAACAGGTGCAGGAGAACAGAGGGTTGTGAACAGGTGCAGGAGAACAGAGGGTAGTGAACAGGTGCAGAGAGTGGGCAACCCAGAGTCCGATATCCCAAAAGAGAGTGGGTAATCGGACTAAGGAAGGTGAGTACTAGGCTGAAAAGTACCACCGGCACCGGGTAACCCAAAGGCCCAAGAGAGAGTGGGCAACCCAGAGTCCGATATCCCAAAAAGAGAGTGGGTAATCGGACTAAGGAAGGTGAGTACTAGGCTGAAAAGTACCACCGGCACCGGGTAACCCAAAGGCCCAAGAGAGAGTGGGCAACCCAGAGTCCGATATCCCAAAAATAGAGTGGGTAATCGGACTAAGGAAGGTGAGTACTAGGCTGAAAAGTACCACCGGTAACCCAGTGTGGACTTAGGCTCTGGGCGGAAAGCGTCCGGGTGACCAGGTGCACATGGGCCTTTTTAGGTGACCAGGTGCACATGGGCCTTTTTAGGTGACCAGGTGCACGACATCTATTTTGGGTGACCAGGTGCACGCGGGTTACCCGGGTGGTGAGTAAGGGCCTAACTGCCTGTATGTGTACTCTCATGCCAGATAGGGAGGCCTGTTACTGGATAGGTAGTGAGGGCCTTTAGCCCTGAAGGTCCATAGTTCCACTGTCCTTAAGGGGGGCAGAGCAGTCAGCCTCTGTGGAGGTTGGCTGCTCTGTCCCCCTTTTTTTTTGGCCCATTTTTCCAATCACCAGGCCCAAAGTTTGACCTTTAGGGATTTATGTGTTCTCTCATGCCAGGAGAGAGAGGCCTGCTCCTTGATAGGGAGTTAGGGCCTTTATGCCTGTATGTGTACTCTCATTCCCAGAGATGGACATAGTGCAATTTCTGTGAGTTATTTACCATCTATTTTGGGTTACCAGATGCACATTTCAAATCACCAGTTGCACGGATGTATATGCTCATCCAGCATTTGGCTACCTTAAGAGAGTCATAGTTACTCCCTCCATTCACCCGCGGTCCATATTTTAATTTTTGGGTTACCAGATGCACGTTTTCAATCACCAGGTGCACGGAGGATTAATAGCAATCTGCATCCATCGTGATATTTTAAACCGTCCATAAAGCACTCAAATAGGGCCCCCACTGAGAGAGGGCCGTAGTGGGCTACTCCCCTGGCGGGCATGAAGGTCAGGTATAGCTTTAAATGCATTTTGAACAGTTTTATAATTTTTGGGTTACCAGATGCACACGGGTCTTTTGCAAAACAATCACAATCTGCATCCATCGTAATATCTTAAAGTGTCCATAAAGTACTAAGGACGGCCCCGACCGAGAGAGGGACGTAGTGGGCTACTACCCTGGCGGGCATGAATGTCAGGTATAGCCTTAAATGCATTTTGGACAGTTTTATAATTTTTGGGTGACCAGGTGCACGCCGGTCTTTTGGGTGACCAGGTGCACGCCGGCCTTTGGGTGACCAGGTGCACACGGTCCTTTTGGGTGACCAGGTGCACGCCGGTCTTTTGGGTGACCAGGTGCACGCCGGCCTTTGGGTGACCAGGTGCACGCCGGTCTTTTGGGTGACCAGGTGCACACGGTCCTTTTGGGTGACCAGGTGCACATGGTCCTTTGGGTGACCAGGTGCACGCCGGCCTTTGGGTGACCAGGTGCACACGGTCCTTTGGGTGACCAGGTGCACGCCGGCCTTTTGGTGACCAGGTGCACACGGCCCTTTTGGGTGACCAGGTGCACATGGTCCTTTGGGTGACCAGGTGCACGCCGGCCTTTGGGTGACCAGGTGCACACGGTCCTTTTGGGTGACCAGGTGCACATGGTCCTTTGGGTGACCAGGTGCACGCCGGTCCTTTTGGGTGACCAGGTGCACAAGTTCCATTTGGGTGACCAGGTGCACATGGTCCTTTGGGTGACCAGGTGCACGCCAGCCTTTGGGTGACCAGGTGCACAAGGTCCTTTTGGGTGACCAGGTGCACATGGTCGTTTGGGTGACCAGGTGCACGCCGGCCTTTGGGTGACCAGATGCACACGGTCCTTTTGGGTGACCAGGTGCACATGGTCCTTTGGGTGACCAGGTGCACGCCGGTCTTTGGGTGACCAGGTGCACACGGTCCTTTTGGGTGACCAGGTGCACGCCGGTCCTTTTGGGTGACCAGGTGCACAAGTTCCATTTGGGTGACCAGGTGCACATGGTCCTTTGGGTGACCAGGTGCACGCCGGCCTTTGGGTGACCAGGTGCACACGGTCCTTTTGGGTGACCAGGTGCACATGGTCCTTTGGGTGACCAGGTGCACGCCGGCCTTTGGGTGACCAGGTGCACGCCGGTCTTTTGGGTGACCAGGTGCACACGGTCCTTTTGGGTGACCAGGTGCACATGGTCCTTTGGGTGACCAGGTGCACGCCGGCCTTTGGGTGACCAGGTGCACACGGTCCTTTTGGGTGACCAGGTGCACATGGTCCTTTGGGTGACCAGGTGCACGCCGGTCTTTGGGTGACCAGGTGCACACGGTCCTTTTGGGTGACCAGGTGCACATGGTCCTTTGGGTGACCAGGTGCACGCCGGTCTTTGGGTGACCAGGTGCACACGGTCCTTTTGGGTGACCAGGTGCACACGGTCCTTTGGGTGACCAGGTGCACGCCGGCCTTTTGGTGACCAGGTGCACACGATCCTTTTGGGTGACCAGGTGCACATGGTCCTTTGGGTGACCAGGTGCACGCCGGCCTTTGGGTGACCAGGTGCACACGGTCCTTTTGGGTGACCAGGTGCACATGGTCCTTTGGGTGACCAGGTGCACGCCGGTCCTTTTGGGTGACCAGGTGCACAAGTTCCATTTGGGTGACCAGGTGCACATGGTCCTTTGGGTGACCAGGTGCACGCCGGCCTTTGGGTGACCAGGTGCACACGGTCCTTTTGGGTGACCAGGTGCACATGGTCCTTTGGGTGACCAGGTGCACACGGTCCTTTTGGGTGACCAGGTGCACATGGTCCTTTGGGTGACCAGGTGCACGCCGGTCTTTGGGTGACCAGGTGCACACGGTCCTTTTGGGTGACCAGGTGCACACGGTCCTTTGGGTGACCAGGTGCACGCCGGTCTTTGGGTGACCAGGTGCACACGGTCCTTTTGGGTGACCAGGTGCACATGGTCCTTTGGGTGACCAGGTGCACGCCGGCCTTTGGGTGACCAGGTGCACACGGTCCTTTTGGGTGACCAGGTGCACATGGTCCTTTGGGTGACCAGGTGCACGCCGGTCCTTTTGGGTGACCAGGTGCACAAGTTCCATTTGGGTGACCAGGTGCACATGGTCCTTTGAGTGACCAGGTGCACGCCGGCCTTTGGGTGACCAGGTGCACAAGTTCCATTTGGGTGACCAGGTGCACATGGTCCTTTGGGTGACCAGGTGCACGCCGGCCTTTGGGTGACCAGGTGCACACGGCCCTTTTGGGTGACCAGGTGCACATGGTCCTTTGGGTGACCAGGTGCACGCCGGCCTTTGGGTGACCAGGTGCACACGGTCCTTTTGGGTGACCAGGTGCACATGGTCCTTTGGGTGACCAGGTGCACGCCGGTCTTTGGGTGACCAGGTGCACACGGTCCTTTTGGGTGACCAGGTGCACATGGTCCTTTGGGTGACCAGGTGCACGCCTGTCCTTTTGGGTGACCAGGTGCACAAGTTCCATTTGGGTGACCAGGTGCACATGGTCCTTTGGGTGACCAGGTGCACGCCGGCCTTTGGGTGACCAGGTGCACACGGTCCTTTTGGGTGACCAGGTGCACATGGTCCTTTGGGTGACCAGGTGCACGCCGGCCTTTGGGTGACCAGGTGCACACGGTCCTTTTGGGTGACCAGGTGCACATGGTCCTTTGGGTGACCAGGTGCACGCCGGTCTTTGGGTGACCAGGTGCACACGGTCCTTTTGGGTGACCAGGTGCACATGGTCCTTTGGGTGACCAGGTGCACACGGTCCTTTTGGGTGACCAGGTGCACATGGTCCTTTGGGTGACCAGGTGCACGCCGGTCTTTGGGTGACCAGGTGCACACGGTCCTTTTGGGTGACCAGGTGCACACGGTCCTTTGGGTGACCAGGTGCACGCCGGTCTTTGGGTGACCAGGTGCACACGGTCCTTTTGGGTGACCAGGTGCACATGGTCCTTTGGGTGACCAGGTGCACGCCGGTCTTTGGGTGACCAGGTGCACACGGTCCTTTTGGGTGACCAGGTGCACAAGTTCCATTTGGGTGACCAGGTGCACATGGTCCTTTGGGTGACCAGGTGCACGCCGGCCTTTGGGTGACCAGGTGCACACGGTCCTTTTGGGTGACCAGGTGCACAAGTTCCATTTGGGTGACCAGGTGCACGCGGTTCATAACAGCGCGGTTATCTGCTTTAATGTCCGAGGAGGGGTGCTTAAGTGTGGGTGCCCTGGTTCACCTGGTATGCGAGGTTGTGGAGGTGGGGGGGGTCCCCTGCTGGTATCATCCCCGAAATAGAGGGGTGATACCCGGGTGGTGAGTAAGGGCCTACAAGCCTGGAGGTCAATAGCTCCAGGGGGTAAGCTCTACTGTCATGTCCATAAATAGAGTGGTGTTACCCGGGTTTTGAACCATATTTTAATTTTTGGGTTACCAGATGCACACGGGTCTTTTGGAAAACAATCACAATCTGCATCCATCGTAATATATGAAACTGTATATAAAGCACTGAAGGACGGCCCTGACCGAGAGAGGGCCGTAGTAGGGCACTCCCCTAGCGGGCTATATCAATAGAATGACCGGTAAAATGATTTAAAACAGTTTTATAATTTTTGGGTTACCAGATGCACACGGGTCTTTTGGAAAACAATCACAATCTGCATCCATCGTAATATTTAAAACTGTCCATAAAGCACTGAAGGACGGGCCTGACCGAGAGAGGGCTGTAGTAGGGTACTCCCCTAGCGGGCTATATCAATAGAATGACCGGTAAAATGATTTAAAACAGTTTTATAATTTTTGGGTTACCAGATGCACGTTTTCAATCACCAGTTGCACGGAGGATTAATAGCAATCTGCATCCATCGTGATTTCTTAAAGTGTCCATAAAGCACCTAAGGACGGGCCTGACAGAGACAGGGCCGTAGTGGGTTACTCCCCTAGCGGGCTATATCAATAGGATGACGGGTAAAAGTATTTAAAACCCTTTTATAATTTTTGGGTTACCAGATGCACGTTTTCAATCACTAGGTGCACGGAGGAAAATGAGCATTTGCATCCATAGTCATGTTTTAAACCGTCCATAAAGCACTCAGGGCCGGCCCCGGCAGAGAGAGAA
>NC_048572.1:86170914-86178414 GCF_013265735.2 Oncorhynchus mykiss | reverse complement strand
GGTTCAAGCCGTGAATACTGATTGGCTGAAAGCCGTGGTATATCAGACCGTATACAACGGGTATGATAAAATAAATGTATTTTCTGCTCTAATTATGTTGGTAAACAGTTTATAATAGCAATAAGGCACCTCGAGGGGTTGTGGTATGTGGCGTTGCGTTGTGCAAGGGAGCAGCCCTTAGCCGTGGTTTATTGGCAATATACCACAACCCCTCGGGCCGTATTGCTTAATTATAAACTGTGTGGGTTACAAAAAGTCAAATTGAAAATATTATTGGTATTGTTGAATTAGATTATCATAACAACCAAGCTAGAAGGACTAATTGTTCGGTTAGCTAAGCTAGCAAGTCTGTTTGTTTGATTACCAAGACAACTACTGAACACATATAAAATAATTATGAAGGACGTCGAAGGTGTCTGGCACGACGCACCGGTGGATCTAATCCACGGGGGGTTTTCTCCCAATTTTTATCTTGCCTCTGTGGTCCTCTTATCTGGCCATTGAAGAGATGTTAATACGAGATGTCTCTAATTGGACCTTGGAGAAATCTGTGTGCTGATAGCAAAGAAAATGAAGCAGATCGCTCAGTTTCACACCATAACATTTCATCTAGGGGGAGTTAGATGGACACAGCGAACCACCACATACCTTTGTTAATGAGGAAAAAAACGTCATAGAATTGAGAACTGAAATAATCTTTTTACCGTCGACTATGTTGAAAACGTTTACAGCCTATCTGTTCTTCAGAAGTAGTAGGTAGCTCAAACCCTAACCCTAACCCTTTACAGTATATCTGTTCTTCAGAAGTAGTAGGTAGCTCAAACCCTAACCCTAACCCTTTACAGCCTATCTGTTCTTCAGAAGTAGTAGGTAGCTCAAACCCTAACCCTAACCCTTTACAGCCTATCTGTTCTTCAGAAGTAGTAGGTAGCTCAAACCCTAACCCTAACCCTTTACAGCCTATCTGTTCTTCAGAAGTAGTAGGTAGCTCAAACCCTAACCCTAACCCTTTACAGCCTATCTGTTCTTCAGAAGTAGTAGGTAGCTCAAACCCTAACCCTAACCCTTTACAGCCTATCTGTTCTTCAGAAGTAGTAGGTAGCTCAAACCCTAACCCTAACCCTTTACAGCCTATCTGTTCTTCAGAAGTAGTAGGTAGCTCAAACCCTAACCCTAACCCTTTACAGCCTATCTGTTCTTCAGAAGTAGTAGGTAGCTCAAACCCTAACCCTAACCCTTTACAGCCTATCTGTTCTTCAGAAGTAGTAGGTAGCTCAAACCCTAACCCTAACCCTTTACAGCCTATCTGTTCTTCAGAAGTAGTAGGTAGCTCAAACCCTAACCCTAACCCTTTACAGCCTATCTGTTCTTCAGAAGTAGTAGGTAGCTCAAACCCTAACCCTAACCCTTTACAGCCTATCTGTTCTTCAGAAGTAGTAGGTAGCTCAAACCCCAACCCTAACCCTTTACAGCCTATCTGTTCTTCAGAAGTAGTAGGTAGCTCAAACGTGGAAAACAATTATGAAGTTGATGCTTTACAGACTGTCAGTAACATTTGAATTTACAATCTACTAACCCTAACCCTAATCCTAAACCTAACTCTAACCCCAACTATAACCATAGCCCTAAACTTAACCCTTACACTTAGCCTAAGCTTAGCCCTTACCCTTACCCTAACCCCAACTTGAACCATAACCCTAACCTTAGCCCTTACCCTGACCCTAACCCCAACTTGAACCATAACCCTAACCTTAACCCTTACCCTTACCCTAAGCTTAACCCTTGCCCTAACCCTTATTCTAACCCTAACCGTAACCCTAACCCTAACCTTAACCCTAACCCTTATTCTAACCCTAACCCTAACCTTAACCCTAACCCTTATTCTAACCCTAACCATAACCCTAACCTTAACCTTAACCCTAACCCTTATTCTAACCCTAACCGTAACCCTAACCCTAACCCTTATTCTAACCCTGACACAAACCTTAGCCCTAACCCTTGTTCTAACCCTAACCATAACCCTAACCTTAACCTTAACCCTAACCCTTATTCTAACCTTAACCTTAACCCCAACCCTAACCCTGACCCTTATTCTAACCCTAACCCTCATTCTAACCTTAACCTTAACCCTAACCCTAACCCTGACCCTTATTCTAACCCTAACCCTAACCCTAACCTTAACCCTTATTCTATAGCTAACCTTAAACCTAACCCTTGATCTAACCTTAAACTTAACCCTAACCCTTATTCTAACCCTAACCCTAACCCTTATTCTAACCCTAACCTTAACCCATATACCCTTACCCTAAGCTTAACCCTTACTCTAACCCTTATTCTAACCCTAACCCTAATCCTTATTCTAAACCTAACCGTAAGCTTAGAAAGAAGTTGCTTTTCAACTAGGCTTATCCCGAGTTGCGCAGCGGTCTAAGGCACTGCATCTCATTTCTAGAGGCATCACTACAGACCCTGGTTCGATTCCAGACTGTATCACATCCGGCCGTGATTGGGAGTCCCATAGGGCAGCATACAATTGGCTCAGCTTCTTCCGGGTTTGGCCATATGATTTTTTTGAAAGACTTAAAGGTCTCGAACTACCACTGGGGGCGTTTTCAGTAGATATTAACTAATTTTATACAAACATTGAAACCTCTTTGGGACTGCGGGGGGTAAAACAGGCCGTTGACAGGTTTCCTGACCCTCAGCGCCCGGATAAGAACATCTTAGATCTGTTGGAGTTGAGTCTTTTATGGAATGATTAAAATTTTAATGATGAGTTTTATCTTCAGATCCATGGCACTGCCATGGGTAAGAAATTTGCTCCAGCCTTTGCCAACTTATATATGTGTTTTTGGGAAGAGACAGTTTTTCATAAGTGTAAGATCCTTCCTTTTCTATATCTCAGGTATTTGGATGACATCTTTGGAATTTGGGTGAGTTCTATGTGTAACTTTACATCCGTCCCCTCGCCCCGACCTGGGCGCGAACCAGGGACGCTCTGCACACGTCAACAGTCACCCTCGAAGCATCGTCACCCATCGCTTCACAAAAGCAGAGCAATGGGAACCACTACTTCAAGGTCTCAGAGGAAGTTACGTCACCGATTGAAATGCCACTAGCGCGCACCACCACTAACTAGCTAGCCATTTCACATCGGCTACATATGCAGGACTTTGAGTGGTTTTTAGAAACCCTCAATACACATCATCCTGCCATTACTACCTCCCACAATATACAAAGGGAAAAACTAGAGTTTTTGGACACTCAGGTCTTCTTTGTATCTTCTGATGGGTTAACTAAATCATTGGCCACTAAAGTCTTCTTTAAGGAGACCGATAGGCATGCCCTGCCACAGAAAGGCAAGTTATCATCCCAAAACATACTTTCAGAGGGATTGTTAAATCTCAGCTGATCCGGTTCAATAGACTCTGTACATTAGGTGAGCACGTGGAGGAGGCCATAACCATTCTTTTTAGAGCCTTGGGGCCACGGGGATATTCCAAACATTTCCTTAGGGGGATAAAGGCAGAGGTGGGTGAATTATTTGGCAGGGAAGGGGGTTACAATAAACCAGCAGAAACACACAATTTGATACCATTTGTTACAACATACTCTGGGAGTTTGGGTGGATTTAGTAGGAACTTGAGGTCTAACTTCAGGGAAGCTCAACAAGCTGTGGAAGGGCTCGTAGATTGCAGAGTAATCTCAGCCTATAGAAGAAACCAAAACCTTGGGGACAGATTAGTCCACTCTGCCTTCCAGACGAAAGATGCACCTAATAAATTTGATAAATATTTGGGGACACCCAAATATGTTGTTAATGCCTTCTCGGGGCTGGGGTTCCTCAAAGAGAGAGGATCGAATTGTCCACTGTAAACTTGATCTATGGAATTAAGTGTAAATTGTGCCAAAAGATTTACGTAGGAGAAACAAAGGACCTTAAATATGGTGGTACTTATTTTCATCATATTCTTTGATTCCTTAGTGTGGCGTGGTTTTACCTTGTTTATTTTTTTGTATACTTTTATAGCACTTATCTTGGGTTGAAGAAAGCACTTCCTTTTATATTTAGTGTGGTATGTTGATTTGTCCATTGGGGATTTGTCATTGTCTGATAGCACTTATGATTTTCCTTAAATATGTACTCTTTATTCATTTATTCATTGGGGGTTCTCTTTGCAGACCCTAATCCCCTAACCCTAACCCTAACCCTAACACTGCCAGCACATCAGTTTAGTCTCTTATTTATGAAACCTAACCCTAACCCAGTGCCAGTGCACATCAGTTTAGTATGTTATTTATTAAACCTAACCCTTATTCTAACCTTAACCTTAAACCCAACCCTTATTCTAACATTAACCCTAATCCTAACCTTAACCCTTATTCTAACCCTAACCCTAACCTTAAACCTGACCCTTATTCTAACCCTAACCCTAACCCTAACCCTAACCCTTATTCTAACCCTAACCCTAACCCTAACCCAGTGCCAGTGCACATCAGTTTAGTCTGTTATTTATTAAACCTAACCCTTATTCTAATCTTAACCCTAACCCTAACCTTAAACATAACCCTCATTCTACCCCTAACCCAATCCTTAACCCTTATACCTTTACCCTAAGCTTAACCCTAACCCTAACCCTAACCCTAACCCTAAGCTTAACCCTTACCCTAACCCTAAGCTTAACCCTTACCTTAACCCTAACCTAACCCTTATTCTAACCCTAACCCAAAACTTAACCCTTATACCCTTACCCTAAGCTTAACCCTTACCCTAACCCTAACCCTAACCTTAACCTTAACCCTAACCCTTATTCTAAACCAAACCATAACCTTAGAAAGAAGTTGCTAATCAACTGGGCTTATCCCGAGTTGCGCAGCGGTCTAAGGCACTGCATCTCATTGCTAGAGGCATCACTACAGACCCTGGTTCGATTCCAGGCTGTATCACAACCGGCCGTGATTGGGAATCCCATAGGGCAGCGTACAATTGGCTCAGCTTCGTCCGGTTTGGCCCTCGGTAGGCCGTCAATGTAAATAAGAATTTGTTCTTAACTGACTTGCCAAGTTAAATAAAGGTGAAATAAATAAATAAAAAACAGATTGTTCGTTGATAGTATGTAGAGCATCAGATGGACTATCCAGACTTTCCAAATAAAGTCAACCCAATAAACAAAGGTTGTGTCCAAAAATGCACCCTATTCTTTACAAAGTGCCCTAGGGGCCCTGGTCAAAATAAATCCACCCTCTAGAGAATAGGGTGCCAATAAAAGACACCTGGAAATGTCTGTTAGGAAACCTGAGAGAACATTAAAGAGTATTTGGACAGACTACCTGTCTTTATTTCCCACTATCCTGCCAGCCATGTTGTGTTGTAAGGCCCCAGGGGACGGTGTGTGTCTGTCAGCCGCTGTAAGGCTCTAGGGGACGGTCTGTGTCTGTCAGCCATGTTGTGCTGTAAGGCCCCAGGGGACGGTCTGTGTCTGTCAGCCATGTTGTGCTGTGAGGCCCCAGGAGACGGTCTGTCTCTGTCAGCCATGTTGTGCTGTGAGGCCCCAGGGGACGGTCTGTGTCTGTCAGCCATGTTGTGCTGTAAAGGACCCAGGGGACGGTCTGTGTCTGTCTGCCATGTTGTTCTGTAAGGCTCCATTGTACAGTCTGTGTCTATCTGCCACCCTCCTAGAGAGTTCTCCAAAAGAACATCTGCCCCTATCACTGGGTCTGACCTATTTTCACTACCTCCTCTTTTCCTTCTCCTCCTCTCCCACTCCTCTTTGATGAGTAAGAAATGGAGGTTCCCTTGAGCTGGCTCCTGATGTATACAGTTACAATACTAAAACAAGTTGAAATATTAATGGAATACATGATGATAGTCTAGAGTGAAGCAGCCTCTCTATCTCTCTGTCTCTCCGTGTATGCTAGTGATACTCGGGTCAGCTGTTTCTTCACCCCGCACTGTCCTGCAATTGCTAATAACCCATCCACAACCGCCTGGCTATATGTGAAAAATCTGAAACCTGCCCCTAACCCGTAAATATAGAAAATGAGCTGTACAGTCAGAGATGACGGAACTATTTTTTTGACAGGCCTTTTCTTTCTGCTTATAATTTCCGCCATTTTGGCTGGCTATTTATTATCCAACTTGTCTATGGTTAGATACATGCAGCGTCGTTTCTGTCATTACCTGTTGCCCTAGACGACTGACGAAACTCTTGCTCACCAGAATAATGTAATAAATCCATATAATGTATGCTTCAATCTAGTTGACATCGGTAAAGTTCATTTTATTTAGGAATCGGGGAGAAATGGCATTATCTTTTTTTCCGTTCAAAATTTCAAAATTACATCAGTTTGATCAGTTTTTTAAGGAAATTTAAAACTGTTAAAACGACCCAACATTTATTTTTACATAATTTCAGTTCCAGTTGGAAGCATTTTTTATGTGGTTGAAGTACTATCGGCTTTTATAATGCTGATAAAGACAGCACCATTACATCATATTTCTCTCCTGTTCCAGAGTTTAAATGCACATTTGGTGTATAGTTTTACTGCAAGAAATGCTTAATTCTGCAGGAGTTAATATTAGGCAAAGTGAGAGGTTAAAGACCCAATTCAATGTCCAGATTTCAGTCAGGCGGCTATTCCGTTTAACCCATCAGAACAGCACAGTTCCCTTGACCATTTTAAAGTCCTCGTCTTGTGACCGTCACATTTCTTTAGCGCCTCACAATCATCACATAACATAACCAGCACTGCTACACTTCCCCAAATCTTTCCCAAACATTAGGCTACAGTTCTGACCCTCCTTTCTACTCTCCCTACTCTTTTCTCAAGTTCCCAAAAGCATTTGGCGCTCTACAGTTAGGCCCTAAAGGTTAGGATGAGGCTACGCACTAACGTCAGATAGATAGATCTGTCGCATTGAGTAACAGATCTATAATTCATGTTTCTATGTGCCTTTGGCCGGGTTGCCCAATAAGTTACATGTTGCAGCTTTGAAAGAATATTCTTCCATTCTTCTCCTTCAGTTACAAAACTATAGAAATTCAGCTTTTTTAAAACAAAGTAACTTTTCACGTGTAAAACACCACAGGTATGCAGCCAAAAAAGCAGGTCGAGTTGACATAGATTGCCTCAGAACAGTGCATAGCTTACCTCAGTTGGTTGTATATAGGCTGGAGTGGGTTGTTCTGGCCTTTGCGCCTGAAGCAAAATTAGACTGTTTCAGAGACAAACATGAACATGATGTACTAGCAGAATGACAAATGTGACCGATCGTCTCGATTCGGTGTAATATAGCAAAATTTGAAATTCTGTTTTATACATTGGATAAAAGTAGAGACTCAAAGATAGAAAATGGTAAATCATACACTACAGTTGAGGAACAATGGGAAAGTAATTCTGCTTTGAAAGTTGATAAACTTGTAACCCCACTTTTGAGAAAATGGCCCTTGAATGTTTTGGTACACGTACTGAAGAGCTCTTCTTTGTCTGTACCCATTT
>NC_048572.1:86103414-86165914 GCF_013265735.2 Oncorhynchus mykiss | reverse complement strand
GAATGAGCAGCAGACGAATCAAGGATGACTCATATGCGTCCAAAAGGCACTCGATTTCCTGTTATGTGCTGTGGTAAAAAGGAGTCCTGTTATGTGCTGTGGTCAAAAGGAGTCCTGTTATGTGCTGTGGTAAAAAGGAGTCCTGTTATGTGCTGTGGTCAAAAGGAGTCCTGTTATGTGCTGTGGTCAAAAGGAGTCCTGTTATGTGCTGTGGTCAAAAGGAGTCCTGTTATGTGCTGTGGTCAAAAGGAGTCCTGTTATGTGCTGTGGTAAAAAGGAGTCCTGTTATGTGCTGTGGACAAAAGGAGTCCTGTTATGTGCTGTGGTCAAAAGGAGTCCTGTTATGTGCTGTGGACAAAAGGAGTCATGTTATGTGCTGTGGTAAAAGGAGTCCTGTTATGTGCTGTGGTCAAAAGGAGTCCTGTTATGTGCTGTGGTAAAAAGGAGTCCTGTTATGTGCTGTGGTAAAAAGGAGTCCTGTTGTGTGCTGTGGTCAAAAGGAGTCCTGTTATGTGCTGTGGTCAAAAGGAGTCCTGTTATGTGCTGTGGACAAAAGGAGTCCTGTTATGTGCTGTGGTAAAAAGGAGTCATGTTATGTGCTGTGGTCAAAAGGAGTCCTGTTATGTGCTATGGTAAAAAGGAGTCCTGTTATGTGCTGTGGTAAAAAGGAGTCCTGTTATGTGCTGTGGTGAAAAGGAGTCCTGTTATGTGCTGTGGACAAAAGGAGTCCTGTTATGTGCTGTGGACAAAATGAGTCCTGTTATGTGCTGTGGTCAAAAGGAGTCCTGTTATGTGCTGTGGTCAAAAGGAGTCCTGTTATGTGCTGTGGTCAAAAGGAGTCCTGTTATGTGCTGTGGTAAAAAGGAGTCCTGTTATGTGCTGTGGTCAAAAGGAGTCCTGTTATGTGCTGTGGTAAAAAGGAGTCCTGTTATGTGCTGTGGTCAAAAGGAGTCCTGTTATGTGCTGTTGTGAAAAGGAGTCCTGTTATGTGCTGTGGTAAAAAGGAGTCCTGTTATGTGCTGTGGTAAAAAGGAGTCCTGTTATGTGCTGTGGTCAAAAGGAGTCCTGTTATGTGCTGTGGACAAAAGGAGTCCTGTTATGTGCTGTGGTCAAAAGGAGTCCTGTTATGTGCTGTGGTCAAAAGGAGTCCTGTTATGTGCTGTGGTAAAAAGGAGTCCTGTTATGTGCTGTGGTAAAAAGGAGTCCTGTTTTGTGCTGTGGACAAAAGGAGTCCTGTTATGTGCTGTGGTCAAAATGAGTCCTGTTATGTGCTGTGGTAAAAAGGAGTCCTGTTATGTGCTGTGGTAAAAAGGAGTCCTGTTATGTGCTGTGGTCAAAAGGAGTCCTGTTATGTGCTGTGGTAAAAAGGAGTCCTGTTATGTGCTGTGGTCAAAAGGAGTCCTGTTATGTGCTGTGGTAAAAAGGAGTCCTGTTATGTGCTGTGGACAAAAGGAGTCCTGTTATGTGCTGTGGTGAAAAGGAGTCCTGTTATGTGCTGTGGACAAAAGGAGTCCTGTTATGTGCTGTGGTGAAAAGGAGTCCTGTTATGTGCTGTGGACAAAAGGAGTCCTGTTTTGTGCTGTGGTCAAAAGGAGTCCTGTTATGTGCTGTGGTAAAAAGGAGTCCTGTTATGTGCTGTGGACAAAAGGAGTCCTGTTATGTGCTGTGGTCAAAAGGAGTCTTGTTATGTGCTGTGGTGAAAAGGAGTCCTGTTATGTGCTGTGGTAAAAAGGAGTCCTGTTATGTGCTGTGGTAAAAAGGAGTCCTGTTATGTGCTGTGGTAAAAAGGAGTCCTGTTATGTGCTGTGGTAAAAAGGAGTCCTGTTATGTGCTGTGGACAAAAGGAGTCCTGTTATGTGCTGTGGACAAAAGGAGTCCTGTTATGTGCTGTGGTAAAAAGGAGACCTGTTATGTGCTGTGGTAAAAAGGAGTCCTGTTATGTGCTGTGGACAAAAGGAGTCCTGTTATGTGCTGTGGTCAATAGGAGTCCTGTTATGTGCTGTGGTAAAAAGGAGTCCTGTTATGTGCTGTGGTCAAAAGGAGTCCTGTTATGTGCTGTGGACAAAAGGAGTCCTGTTATGTGCTGTGGTCAAAAAGAGTCCTGTTATGTGCTGTGGTCAAAAGGATTCTTGTTATGTGCTGTGGTAAAAAGGAGTCCTGTTATGTGCTGTGGTAAAAAGGAGTCCTGTTATGTGCTGTGGTCAAAAGGAGTCCTGTTATGTGCTGTGGACAAAAGGAGTCCTGTTATGTGCTGTGGACAAAAGGAGTCCTGTTATGTGCTGTGGACAAAAGGAGTCCTGTTATGTGCTGTGGACAAAAGGAGTCCTGTTATGTGCTGTGGTCAAAAGGAGTCCTGTTATGTGCTGTGGTAAAAATGAGTCCTGTTATGTGCTGTGGTAAAAAGGAGTCCTGTTATGTGCTGTGGTCAAAAGGAGTCCTGTTATGTGCTGTGGTAAAAAGGAGTCCTGTTATGTGCTGTGGTCAAAAGGAGTCCTGTTATGTGCTGCGGTCAAAAGGAGTCCTGTTATGTGCTGTGGTAAAAAGGAGTCCTGTTATGTGCTGTGGACAAAAGGAGTCCTGTTATGTGCTGTGGTAAAAAGGAGTCCTGTTATGTGCTGTGGTAAAAAGGAGTCCTGTTATGTGCTGTGGTCAAAAGGAGTCCTGATATGTGCTGTGGACAAAAGGAGTCCTGTTATGTGCTGTGGTAAAAAGGAGTCCTGTTATGTGCTGTGGTCAAAAGGAGTCCTGTTATGTGCTGCGGTCAAAAGGAGTCCTGTTATGTGCTGTGGTGAAAAGGAGTCCTGTTATGTGCTGTGGACAAAAGGAGTCCTGTTTTGTGCTGTGGTCAAAAGGAGTCCTGTTATGTGCTGTGGTAAAAAGGAGTCCTGTTATGTGCTGTGGACAAAAGGAGTCCTGTTATGTGCTGTGGTCAAAAGGAGTCTTGTTATGTGCTGTGGTGAAAAGGAGTCCTGTTATGTGCTGTGGTAAAAAGGAGTCCTGTTATGTGCTGTGGTAAAAAGGAGTCCTGTTATGTGCTGTGGTAAAAAGGAGTCCTGTTATGTGCTGTGGTAAAAAGGAGTCCTGTTATGTGCTGTGGACAAAAGGAGTCCTGTTATGTGCTGTGGACAAAAGGAGTCCTGTTATGTGCTGTGGTAAAAAGGAGACCTGTTATGTGCTGTGGTAAAAAGGAGTCCTGTTATGTGCTGTGGACAAAAGGAGTCCTGTTATGTGCTGTGGTCAATAGGAGTCCTGTTATGTGCTGTGGTAAAAAGGAGTCCTGTTATGTGCTGTGGTCAAAAGGAGTCCTGTTATGTGCTGTGGACAAAAGGAGTCCTGTTATGTGCTGTGGTCAAAAAGAGTCCTGTTATGTGCTGTGGTCAAAAGGATTCTTGTTATGTGCTGTGGTAAAAAGGAGTCCTGTTATGTGCTGTGGTAAAAAGGAGTCCTGTTATGTGCTTTGGTCAAAAGGAGACCTGTTATGTGCTGTGGTAAAAAGGAGGCCTGTTATGTGCTGTGGTAAAAAGGAGTCCTGTTATGTGCTGTGGTCAAAAGGAGTCCTGTTATGTGCTGTGGACAAAAGGAGTCCTGTTATGTGCTGTGGACAAAAGGAGTCCTGTTATGTGCTGTGGACAAAAGGAGTCCTGTTATGTGCTGTGGACAAAAGGAGTCCTGTTATGTGCTGTGGTCAAAAGGAGTCCTGTTATGTGCTGTGGTAAAAATGAGTCCTGTTATGTGCTGTGGTAAAAAGGAGTCCTGTTATGTGCTGTGGTCAAAAGGAGTCCTGTTATGTGCTGTGGTAAAAAGGAGTCCTGTTATGTGCTGTGGTCAAAAGGAGTCCTGTTATGTGCTGCGGTCAAAAGGAGTCCTGTTATGTGCTGTGGTAAAAAGGAGTCCTGTTATGTGCTGTGGACAAAAGGAGTCCTGTTATGTGCTGTGGTAAAAAGGAGTCCTGTTATGTGCTGTGGTAAAAAGGAGTCCTGTTATGTGCTGTGGTCAAAAGGAGTCCTGATATGTGCTGTGGACAAAAGGAGTCCTGTTATGTGCTGTGGTAAAAAGGAGTCCTGTTATGTGCTGTGGTCAAAAGGAGTCCTGTTATGTGCTGCGGTCAAAAGGAGTCCTGTTATGTGCTGTGGTAAAAAGGAGTCCTGTTATGTGCTGTGGACAAAAGGAGTCCTGTTATGTGCTGTGGTAAAAAGGAGTCCTGTTATGTGCTGTGGTAAAAAGGAGTCCTGTTATGTGCTGTGGTCAAAAGGAGTCCTGTTATGTGCTGTGGACAAAAGGAGTCCTGTTATGTGCTGTGGTCAAAAGGAGTCCTGTTATGTGCTGTGGACAAAACGAGTCCTGTTATGTGCTGTGGTCAAAAGGAGTCCTGTTATGTGCTGTGGTAAAAAGGAGTCCTGTTATGTGCTGTGGTCAAAAGGAGTCCTGTTATGTGCTGTGGTAAAAAGGAGTCCTGTTATGTGCTGTGGTCAAAAGGAGTCCTGTTATGTGCTGTGGTCAAAAGGAGTCCTGTTATGTGCTGTGGTCAAAAGGAGTCCTGTTATGTGCTGTGG
The DNA here is from genome assembly GCF_013265735.2 of Oncorhynchus mykiss. Lineage (NCBI taxonomy): Eukaryota > Metazoa > Chordata > Actinopteri > Salmoniformes > Salmonidae > Oncorhynchus > Oncorhynchus mykiss. The sequence goes on along the minus strand of NC_048572.1, from coordinate 86,161,361 downwards.
TCAAAAGTAGTCCTGTTATGTGCTGTGGTGAAAAGGAGTCCTGTTATGTGCTGTGGACAAAAGGAGTCCTGTTATGTGCTGTGGTGAAAAGGAGTCCTGTTATGTGCTGTGGACAAAAGGAGTCCTGTTATGTGCTGTGGTGAAAAGGAGTCCTGTTATGTGCTGTGGTCAAAAGGAGTCCTGTTATGTGCTGTGGACAAAAGGAGTCCTGTTATGTGCTGTGGTAAAAAGGAGTCCTGTTATGTGCTGTGGTAAAAAGGAGTCCTGTTATGTGCTGTGGACAAAAGGAGTCCTGTTATGTGCTGTGGTCAATAGGAGTCCTGTTATGTGCTGTGGTAAAAAGGAGTCCTGTTATGTGCTGTGGTCAAAAGGAGTCCTGTTATGTGCTGTGGACAAAAGGAGTCCTGTTATGTGCTGTGGTCAAAAGGAGTCCTGTTATGTGCTGTGGTCAAAAGGATTCTTGTTATGTGCTGTGGTAAAAAGGAGTCCTGTTATGTGCTGTGGTAAAAAGGAGTCCTGTTATGTGCTTTGGTCAAAAGGAGTCCTGTTATGTGCTGTGGTAAAAAGGAGGCCTGTTATGTGCTGTGGTAAAAAGGAGTCCTGTTATGTGCTGTGGTCAAAAGGAGTCCTGTTATGTGCTGTGGACAAAAGGAGTCCTGTTATGTGCTGTGGACAAAAGGAGTCCTGTTATGTGCTGTGGACAAAAGGAGTCCTGTTATGTGCTGTGGACAAAAGGAGTCCTGTTATGTGCTGTGGTCAAAATGAGTCCTGTTATGTGCTGTGGTAAAAAGGAGTCCTGTTATGTGCTGTGGTAAAAAGGAGTCCTGTTATGTGCTGTGGTCAAAAGGAGTCCTGTTATGTGCTGTGGTAAAAAGGAGTCCTGTTATGTGCTGTGGTCAAAAGGAGTCCTGTTATGTGCTGCGGTCAAAAGGAGTCCTGTTATGTGCTGTGGACAAAAGGAGTCCTGTTATGTGCTGTGGACAAAAGGAGTCCTGTTATGTGCTGTGGTAAAAAGGAGTCCTGTTATGTGCTGTGGTAAAAAGGAGTCCTGTTATGTGCTGTGGTCAAAAGGAGTCCTGTTATGTGCTGTGGTAAAAAGGAGTCCTGTTATGTGCTGTGGTCAAAAGGAGTCCTGTTATGTGCTGCGGTCAAAAGGAGTCCTGTTATGTGCTGTGGTAAAAAGGAGTCCTGTTATGTGCTGTGGACAAAAGGAGTCCTGTTATGTGCTGTGGTAAAAAGGAGTCCTGTTATGTGCTGTGGTAAAAAGGAGTCCTGTTATGTGCTGTGGTCAAAAGGAGTCCTGTTATGTGCTGTGGACAAAAGGAGTCCTGTTATGTGCTGTGGTCAAAAGGAGTCCTGTTATGTGCTGTGGACAAAACGAGTCCTGTTATGTGCTGTGGTCAAAAGGAGTCCTGTTATGTGCTGTGGTAAAAAGGAGTCCTGTTATGTGCTGTGGTCAAAAGGAGTCCTGTTATGTGCTGTGGTAAAAAGGAGTCCTGTTATGTGCTGTGGTCAAAAGGAGTCCTGTTATGTGCTGTGGTCAAAAGGAGTCCTGTTATGTGCTGTGGTAAAAAGGAGTCCTGTTATGTGCTGTGGTCAAAAGGAGTCCTGTTATGTGCTGTGGTAAAAAGGAGTCCTGTTATGTGCTGTGGTCAAAAGGAGTCCTGTTATGTGCTGTGGTCAAAAGGAGTCCTGTTATGTGCTGTGGTCAAAAGGAGTCATGTTATGTGCTGTGGTCAAAAGGAGTCCTGTTATGTGCTGTGGTCAAAAGTAGTCCTGTTATGTGCTGTGGTGAAAAGGAGTCCTGTTATGTGCTGTGGACAAAAGGAGTCCTGTTATGTGCTGTGGTGAAAAGGAGTCCTGTTATGTGCTGTGGTCAAAAGGAGTCCTGTTATGTGCTGTGGTCAAAAGGAGTCCATTTTATAGGGAATATGGTGCCATTTGAGATGTAGCCCTGACGAGAGAGAGACAGAGAGAGAGAGAGAGAGAGAGAGAGAGAGAGAGAAAAAATTAGGCCGATACCTCCTAATTATCAAAATCCAGAAAAGAGCCATTCAATTCTACAACCACTTAAAAGGAAGCGATTCCCAAACCTTCCATAACAAAGCCATCACCCACAGAGAGATTAACCTGGAGAAGAGTCCCCTAAGCAAGCTGGTCCTGGGGCTCTGTTCACAAACAGACCCCACAGAGCCCCAGGACAGCAACACAATTAGACCCAGCCAAATCATGAGAAATCAAAAAGATAATTACTTGACACATTGGAAAGAATTAACAAACAAACTAAGCAAACTACAATGCTATTTGGCAGAGAGTACACAGTGGTAGAATACCTGACCACTGTGACTGACCTAAATTTAAGGAAAGCTTTGACTATGTACAGACTCAGTGAGCATAGCCTTGCTATTAAGAAAGGCCACCGTAGGCAGACCTGGCTCTCAAGAGAAGACAGGCTATGTGCACACTGCCCACAAAATAAGGTGGTAACTGACCTGCACTTCCTAACCTCCTGCCAAATGTATGACCATATTAGAGACACATATTTCCCTCAGATTACACAGACCCACAAAGAATTCGAAAACAAACCCGATTTTGATAATCTCCCATATCTACTGGTTGAAATTCCACAGTGTGCCATCACAGCAGCACGAATTGTGACCTGTTGCCACAAGAAAAGGGCAACTAGTGAAGAACAAACACCATTGTAAATACAACACATATTTATGTTTATTTATTTTCCCTTTTGTACAACGGCATATTTGTAATGTCTTTATTATTTTGGAACCTCTGTGAGCGTATTGTTTACTGTTCATTGTTATTATTTATTTGTCACGGCCTGATCTGTTTCACCTGTCCTTGTGATTGTCTCCACCCCCTCCAGGTGTTGCTTTTTACCCCCAGTGTATTTACCCCTGTCACGTTCTGACTATAGTTCTTGTGTGTTTTCCTTGTTTTAGTGTTCTGGTCAGGACGTGAGCTGGGTGGGCATTCTATGTTGTGTGTCTAGTTTGTCTATTTCCATGTTTGGCCTGATATGGTTCTCAATCAGAGGCAGGTGTTAGTCATTGTCTCTGATTGGGAACCATATTTAGGTAGCCTGTTTTGTGTTGGGTTTTGTGGGTGGTTGTCTCCTGTGTCAGTGTTTGTGCCACACGGGACTGTTTTTGTTTTTTTTCACGTTTTATGTTCTGTTCATGTATAGTTTATCTTATTAAAGAACCATGAACTTTAACCACGCTGCATTTTGGTCCGCCTCTCCTTCCCAGGAAGAAAGCCGTTACAATCTCTGTGTTTCCTGTCTCTCTGTACCAGTGTATTTATCCCTGTGTTTCCTGTCTCTCTGTACCAGTGTATTTATCCCTGTGTTTCCTGTCTCTCTGTACCAGTGTATTTATCCCTGTGTTTCCTGTCTCTCTGTACCAGTGTATTTATCCCTGTGTTTCCTGTCTCTCTGTGTCAGTTCGTCTTGTGTGTTTTCAAGTCAACCAGCGGTTTTCCTGTTCTCCTGTCTTTGCATTTTCCTTTTTCTAGTCTTCCCGGTTTTAACCCTTGCCTGTTTCTGGACTTTGTATTCACCTGCCTGACCTGCCTCCTGTGTCTGCATTTGTGTCTCGCCTTGTGCCTTGATATTATTTCACTTATCTACTTCACTTGCTTTGGCAATGTTAACATAAACTCAGCAAAAAAAGAAACGTCAGGACTCTGTCTTTCAAAGATAAAAATCCAAATAACTTCACAGGTCTTCATTGAGAAGGGTTTAAACACTGTTTTTCAAAGAACCATAAACAATTAATGAACATGCACCTGTGGAACGGTCGTTAAGACAATAACAACTTACAGACGGTAGGCAATTACAATTGGCTGGTGTTTTTACAGACATTTTCCAATCCTCACTCGATCAGCAACACGTGCCGGTATTGTGCAAAAACTCAATAATTATACCAATTCCTAAAGCATCTAATCCCTCTGTGCTGAATGACTACCACCCTGTTGCCTTGACATCCTTAGTAATGAAATGCCTTGAGAAACTTGTGAAAAGTCATATTCTCAGCGTCACCCAGAAGCTTCTCGACCCATTTCAGTTTGCCTCTCAGCCTAGCGGAGGAGTTGATGATGCCATTCTTACCCTCCTTAACATGGTCTATATACATCTAGAGGGGGTATTAACATGGTCTATAGACATCTAGAGGGGGTATTAACATGGTCTATAGACATCTAGAGGGGGTATTAACATGGTCTATAGACATCTAGAGGGGGTATTAACATGGTCTATAGACATCTAGAGCCAAATCCCATGTTAGGGTTCTGTTCGTTTACTTTTCCTCTGCCTTCAACACAATCCAACCCTACATTCCTACATTCTGTACAACACCAACCTCTGCAACATCTATCAGAGGTCAGAACATAGAGATTTGAAAAGGAATACAAATAACTGGGTGTCCTCTTGGACGATCTGCTTCAGTGGAGTAAATGTACAGACCTGATCTACAAAAAGAGCCAACAGAGACTGTACTTTCTCAAAAAGCTGGGATCTTTCATTGAGAGTTGATACTTCTGGCGCCGACAGAGATGGCCGCCTCGCTTCGCGTTCCTAGGAAACTATGCAGTTTTTAGTTTTTTTACGTGTTATTTCTTACATTAGTACCCCAGGTCATCTTAGGTTTCATTACATACAGTCGAGAAGAACTACTGAATATAAGATCAGTGTCAACTCACCATCAGTACGACCAAGAATATGTTTTTCGCGACGCGGATCCTGTGTTCTGCCTTACAAACAGGACAACGGAGCGGATCCCATGCAGCGACCCAAAAAAACGACTCCGAAAAAGAGGGAAACGAGGCGGTCTTCTGGTCAGACTCCGGAGATGGGCACACCGTGCACCACTCCCTAGAATTCTTCTTGCCAATGTCCAGTCTCTTGACAACAAGGTTGATGAAATCCGAGCAAGGGTAGCATTCCAGAGGGACATCAGAGACTAACGTTCTTTGCTTCACGGAAACGTGGCTCACTGGAGAGACGCTATCCGAGGCGGTGCAGCCAACGGGTTTCTCCACGCATCGCGCAGACAGAAACAAACATCTTTCTGGTAAGAAGAGGGGCGGGGGCGTATGCCTTATGCCTTACTCACCATCAGTACGACCAAGAATATGTTTTTCGCGACGCGGATCCTGTGTTCTGCCTTACAAACAGGACAACGGAGCGGATCCCATGCAGCGACCCAAAAAAATGACTCCGAAAAAGAGGGAAACGAGGCGGTCTTCTGGTCAGACTCCGGAGATGGGCACACCGTGCACCACTCCCTAGCATTCTTCTTGCCAATGTCCAGTCTCTTGACAACAAGGTTGATGAAATCCGAGCAAGGGTAGCATTCCAGAGGGACATCAGAGACTGTAACGTTCTTTGCTTCACGGAAACGTGGCTCACTGGAGAGACGCTATCCGAGGCGGTGCAGTCAACGGGTTTCTCCACGCATCGCGCAGACAGAAACAAACATCTTTCTGGTAAGAAGAGGTGCGGGGGCGTATGCCTTATGGCTAACGTGACATGGTGTGATGAAAGAAACATACAGGAACTCAAATCCTTCTGTTCACCTGATTTAGAATTCCTCACAATCAAATGTAGACCGCATTATCTACCAAGAGAATTCTCTTCGATTATAATCACAGCCGTATATATCCCCCCCCAAGCAGACACATCGATGGCTCTGAATGAACTTTATTTGACTCTTTGCAAACTGGAAACTATTTATCCGGAGGCTGCATTCATTGTTGCTGGGGATTTTAACAAGGCTAATCTGAAAACAAGACTCCCTAAATTTTATCAGCATATCGATTGCGCAACCAGGGGTGGAAAGACCTTGGATCATTGTTACTCTAACTTCCGCGACGCATATAAGGCCCTGCCCCGCCCCCCTTTCGGAAAAGCTGACCACGACTCCATTTTGTTGATCCCTGCCTACAGACAGAAACTAAAACAAGAGGCTCCCACGCTGAGGTCTGTCCAACGCTGGTCCGACCAAGCTGACTCCACACTCCAAGACTGCTTCCATCACGTGGACTGGGACATGTTTCGTATTGCGTCAGACAACAACATTGACAAATACGCTGATTCGGTGTGCGAGTTCATTAGAACGTGCGTTGAAGATGTCGTTCCCATAGCAACGATTAAAACATTCCCTAACCAGAAACCGTGGATTGATGGCAGCATTCGCGTGAAACTGAAAGCGCGAACCACTGCTTTTAATCAGGGCAAGGTGTCTGGTAACATGACCGAATACAAACAGTGCAGCTATTCCCTCCGCAAGAATATCAAACAAGCTAAGCGTCAGTACAGAGACAAAGTAGAATCTCAATTCAACGGCTCAGACACAAGAGGCATGTGACAGGGTCTACAGTCAATCACGGACTACAGGAAGAAATCCAGCCCAGTCACGGACCAGGATGTCCTGCTCCCAGGCAGACTAAATAACTTTTTTGCCCGCTTTGAGGACAATACAGTGCCACTGACACGGCCTGCAACGAAAACATGCGGTCTCTCCTTCACTGCAGCCGAGGTGAGTAAGACATTTAAACGTGTTAACCCTCGCAAGGCTGCAGGCCCAGACGGCATCCCCAGCCGCGCCCTCAGAGCATGCGCAGACCAGCTGGCCGGTGTGTTTACGGACATATTCAATCAATCCCTATACCAGTCTGCTGTTCCCACATGCTTCAAGAGGGCCACCATTGTTCCTGTTCCCAAGAAAGCTAAGGTAACTGAGCTAAACGACTACCGCCCCGTAGCACTCACTTCCGTCATCATGAAGTGCTTTGAGAGACTAGTCAAGGACCATATCACCTCCACCCTACCTGACACCCTAGACCCACTCCAATTTGCTTACCGCCCAAATAGGTCCACAGACGATGCAATCTCAACCACACTGCACACTGCCCTAACCCATCTGGACAAGAGGAATACCTATGTGAGAATGCTGTTCATCGACTACAGCTCGGCATTCAACACCATAGTACCCTCCAAGCTCGTCATCAAGCTCGAGACCCTGGGTCTCAACCCCGCACTGTGCAACTGGGTACTGGACTTCCTGACGGGCCGCCCCCAGGTGGTGAGGGTAGGCAACAACATCTCCTCCCCGCTGGTCCTCAACACTGGGGCCCCACAAGGGTGCGTTCTGAGCCCTCTCCTGTACTCCCTGTTCACCCACGACTGCGTGGCCACGCACGCCTCCAACTCAATCATCAAGTTTGCGGACGACACAACAGTGGTAAGCTTGATTACCAACAACGACGAGACGGCCTACAGGGAGGAGGTGAGGGCCCTAGGAGTGTGGTGTCAGGAAAATAACCTCACACTCAACGTCAACAAAACTAAGGAGATGATTGTGGACTTCAGGAAACAGCAGAGGGAACACCCCCTATCCACATCGATGGAACAGTAGTGGAGAGGGTAGCAAGTTTTAAGTTCCTCGGCATACACATCACAGACAAACTGAATTGGTCCACTCACACAGACAGCATTGTGAAGAAGGCGCCTCTTCAACCTCAGGAGGCTGAAGAAATTCGGCTTGACACCAAAAGCACTCACAAACTTATACAGATGCACAATCGAGAGCATCCTGGCGGGCTGTATCACCGCCTGGTACGGCAACTGCTCCGCCCTCAACCGTAAGGCTCTCCAGAGGGTAGTGAGGTCTGCACAAAGCATCACCGGGGGCAAACTACCTGCCCCCCAGGACACCTATACCACCCGATGTCACAGGAAGGCCATAAAGATCATCAAGGACATCAACCACCCGAGCCACTGCCTGTTCACTCCGCTATCATCCAGAAGGCGAGGTCAGTACAGGTGCATCAAAGCTGGGACCGAGAGACTGAAAAACAGCTTCTATCTCAAGGCCATCAGACTGTTAAACAGCCACCACTAACATTGAGTGGCTGCTGCCAACACACTGACTCAATTCCAGCCACTTTAATAATGGGTATTGATGGGAAATGATGTAAATATATCACTAGCCACTTTAAACAATGCTACCTTATATAATGTTACTTACCCTACATTATTCATCTCATATGCATATGTATATACTGTACTCTATATCATCGACTGTATCCTTATGTAATACATGTATCACTAGCCACTTTAACTATGCCACTTTGTTTACATACTCATCTCATGTGCATATACTGTACTCGATACCATCTACTGTATCTTGCCTATGCTGCTCTGTACCATCACTCATTCATATATCCTTATGTACATATTCTTTATCCCCTTACACTGTGTACAAGACAGTAGTTTTGGAATTGTTAGTTAGATTACTTGTTATTACTGCATTGTCGGAACTAGAAGCACAAGCATTTCATTACACTCGCATTAACATCTGCTAACCATGTGTATGTGACAAATAAAATTTGATTTGATTTGATTTGAGAGCATTTTAACTTTTTGTATTGTTTGTTGGTTTGGCAATGCCACTGTCAGCCAGATAAATATGCTGAGAAGGATTATCACCACAGCAAGCGAGGTACTTGGAGTTAAACAGACAGGCCTGGATGAGATCTTCAAGATCAGGGCCCTCCGCAAGGCTCACAAAATAATTTTAGACCCAAGCCACCCCCTGTACCCACACTTTGAACTACTCCTCTCTGAGCGCAGGTATAGGGCACCCTTCAGCAGGAAAAACACAACTAGACAATCATTTGTGCCAGGTGTGATATTCCTCCTAAATAGCTCGGGCTAATGTTCCTATCCACTCAAAACCAGCAGGCTAATGTTCCTATCCACTAAGTAAGGCCAGCAGGCTAATGTTCCTATTCACTCAGTAAGGCCAGTGGCTAATGTTCCTATCCACTCAGTAAGGCCAGCAGCTAATGTTCCTATCCACTCAGTAAGGCCAGCAGGCTAATGTTCCTATCCACTCAGTAAGGCCAGCAGGCTAATGTTCCTATCCACTCAGTAAGGCCAGCAGGCTAATGTTCCTATCCACTCAGTAAGGCCAGCAGGCTAATGTTCCTATCCACTCAGTAAGGCCAGCAGGCTAATGTTCCTATCCACTCAGTAAGGCCAGCAGGCTAATGTTCCGATAGAGTCAGTAAGGCCAGCAGGATAATGTTCCTATCCACTCAGTAAGGCCAGCAGGATAATGTTCCTATAGACTCAGTAAGGCCAGCAGGCTAATGTTCCTATAGAGTCAGTAAGGCCAGCAGGATAATGTTCCTATCCACTCAGTAAGGCCAGCAGGCTAATGTTCCTATAGACTCAGTAAGACCAGCAGGCTAATGTTCCTATCCACTCAGTAAGGCCAGCAGGCTAATGTTCCTATAGACTCAGTAAGGCCAGCAGGCTAATGTTCCTATAGACTAAGTAAGGCCAGCAGGCTAATGTTCCTATCCACTCAGTAAGGCCAGCAGGCTAATGTTCCTATCCACTCAGTAAGGCCAGCAGGCTAATGTTCCTATCCACTCAGTAAGGCCAGCAGGCTAATGTTCCTATCCACTCAGTAAGGTCAGCAGGCTAATGTTCCTATCCACTCAGTAAAGCCAGCAGGCTAATGTTCCTATAGACTCAGTAAGGTCAGCAGGCTAATGTTCCTATTCACACAGTAAGGCCAGCAGGCTAATGTTCCTATAGACTCAGTAAGGCCAGCAGGCTAATGTTCCTATAGACTCAGTAAGGCCAGCAGGCTAATGTTCCTATAGACTCAGTAAGGCCAGCAGGCTAATGTTCCTATAGACTCAGTAAGGCCAGCAGGCTAATGTTCCTATAGACTCAGTAAGACCAGCAGGCTAATGTTCCTATAGACTCAGTAAGGCCAGCAGGCTAATGTTCCTATAGACTCAGTAAGGCCAACAGGCTAATGTTCCTATAGACTCAGTAAGGCCAGCAGGCTAATGTTCCTATAGACTCAGTAAGGTCAGCAGGCTAATGTTCCTATAGACTCAGTAAGGCCAGCAGGCTAATGTTCCTATAGACTCAGTAAGGTCAGCAGGCTAATGTTCCTATAGACTCAGTAAGGTCAGCAGGCTAATGTTCCTATAGACTCAGTAAGGCCAGCAGGCTAATGTTCCTATAGACTCAGTAAGGTCAGCAGGCTAATGTTCCTATCCACTCAGTAAGGCCAGCAGGCTAATGTTCCTATAGACTCAGTAAGGCCAGCAGGCTAATGTTCCTATAGACTCAGTAAGGCCAGCAGGCTAATGTTCCTATAGACTCAGTAAGGCCAGCAGGCTAATGTTCCTATACACTCAGTAAGGCCAGCAGGCTAATGTTCCTATCCACTCAGTAAGGCCAGCAGGCTAATGTTCCTATAGACTCAGTAAGGTCAGCAGGCTAATGTTCCTATCCACTCAGTAAGGCCAGCAGGCTAATGTTCCTATACACTCAGTAAGGCCAGCAGGCTAATGTTCCTATCCACTCAGTAAGGCCAGCAGGCTAATGTTCCTATAGACTCAGTAAGGCCAGCAGGCTAATGTTCCTATACACTCAGTAAGGCCAGCAGGCTAATGTTCCTATCCACTCAGTAAGGCCAGCAGGCTAATGTTCCTATCCACTCAGTAAGGCCAACAGGCTAATGTTCCTATAGACTCAGTAAGGCCAGCAGGCTAATGTTCCTATACACTCAGTAAGGCCAGCAGGCTAATGTTCCTATCCACTCAGTAAGGCCAGCAGGCTAATGTTCCTATCCACTCAGTAAGGCCAGCAGGCTAATGTTCCTATCCACTCAGTAAGGCCAGCAGGCTAATGTTCCTATAGACTCAGTAAGGCCAGCAGGCTAATGTTCCTATACACTCAGTAAGGCCAGCAGGCTAATGTTCCTATCCACTCAGTAAGGCCAGCAGGCTAATGTTCCTATCCACTCAGTAAGGCCAGCAGGCTAATGTTCCTATCCACTCAGTAAGGTCAGCAGGCTAATGTTCCTATCCACTCAGTAAGGCCAGCAGGCTAATGTTCCTATCCACTCAGTAAGGCCAGCAGGCTAATGTTCCTATCCACTCAGTAAGGCCAGCAGGCTAATGTTCCTATAGACTCAGTAAGGCCAGCAGGCTAATGTTCCTATCCACTCAGTAAGGCCAGCAGGCTAATGTTCCTATCCACTCAGTAAGACCAGCAGGCTAATGTTCCTATTCACTCAGTAAGGCCAGCAGGCTAATGTTCCTATCCACTCAGTAAGGCCAGCAGGCTAATGTTCCTATCCACTCAGTAAGGCCAGCAGGCTAATGTTCCTATCCACTCAGTAAGGCCAGCAGGCTAATGTTCCTATAGAGTCAGTAAGGCCAGCAGGCTAATGTTCCTATAGAGTCAGTAAGGCCAGCAGGCTAATGTTCCTATCCACTCAGTAAGGCCAGCAGGCTAATGTTCCTATAGAGTCAGTAAGGTCAGCAGGCTAATGTTCCTATCCACTCAGTAAGGCCAGCAGGCTAATGTTCCTATCCACTCAGTAAGGCCAGCAGGCTAATGTTCCTATCCACTCAGTAAGGCCAGCAGGCTAATGTTCCTATAGAGTCAGTAAGGCCAGCAGGCTAATGTTCTTATAGACTCAGTAAGGCCAGCAGGCTAATGTTCCTATAGACTCAGTAAGGCCAGCAGGCTAATGTTCCTATAGACTCAGTAAGGCCAGCAGGCTAATGTTCCTATCCACTCAGTAAGGCCAGCAGGCTAATGTTCCTATCCACTCAGTAAGGCCAGCAGGCTAATGTTCCTATAGACTCAGTAAGGCCAGCAGGCTAATGTTCCTATCCACTCAGTAAGGCCAGCAGGCTAATGTTCCTATAGACTCAGTAAGGCCAGCAGGCTAATGTTCCTATAGACTCAGTAAGGCCAGCAGGCTAATGTTCCTATCCACTCAGTAAGGCCAGCAGGCTAATGTTCCTATCCACTCAGTAAGGCCAGCAGGCTAATGTTCCTATAGACTCAGTAAGGCCAGCAGGCTAATGTTCCTATCCACTCAGTAAGGCCAGCAGGCTAATGTTCCTATCCACTCAGTAAGGCCAGCAGGCTAATGTTCCTATAGACTCAGTAAGGCCAGCAGGCTAATGTTCCTATAGACTCAGTAAGGCCAGCAGGCTAATGTTCCTATCCACTCAGTAAGGCCAGCAGGCTAATGTTCCTATCCACTCAGTAAGGCCAGCAGGCTAATGTTCCTATAGACTCAGTAAGGCCAGCAGGCTAATGTTCCTATAGACTCAGTAAGGCCAGCAGGCTAATGTTCCTATAGACTCAGTAAGGCCAGCAGGCTAATGTTCCTATAGACTCAGTAAGGCCAGCAGGCTAATGTTCCTATCCACTCAGTAAGGTCAGCAGGCTAATGTTCCTATAGACTCAGTAAGGCCAGCAGGCTAATGTTCCTATAGACTCAGTAAGGCCAGCAGGCTAATGTTCCTATAGACTCAGTAAGGCCAGCAGGCTAATGTTCCTATAGACTCAGTAAGGTCAGCAGGCTAATGTTCCTATAGACTCAGTAAGGCCAGCAGGCTAATGTTCCTATCCACTCAGTAAGGCCAATAGGCTAATGTTCCTATACACTCAGTAAGGCCAGCAGGCTAATGTTCCTATAGACTCAGTAAGGCCAGCAGGCTACTGTTCCTATCCACTCAGTAAGGCCAGCAGGCTAATGTTCCTATCCACTCAGTAAGGCCAGCAGGCTAATGTTCCTATCCACTCAGTAAGGCCAGCAGGCTAATGTTCCTATCCACTCAGTAAGGCCAGCAGGCTAATGTTCCTATACACTCAGTAAGGCCAGCAGGCTAATGTTCCTATACACTCAGTAAGGCCAGCAGGCTAATGTTCCTATAGACTCAGTAAGGCCAGCAGGCTAATGTTCCTATCCACTCAGTAAGGCCAGCAGGCTAATGTTCCTATCCACTCAGTAAGGCCAGCAGGCTAATGTTCCTATAGACTCAGTAAGGCCAGCAGGCTAATGTTCCTATAGACTCAGTAAGGCCAGCAGGCTAATGTTCCTATAGACTCAGTAAGGCCAGCAGGCTAATGTTCCTATCCACTCAGTAAGGCCAGCAGGCTAATGTTCCTATCCACTCAGTAAGGCCAGCAGGCTAATGTTCCTATAGACTCAGTAAGGCCAGCAGGCTAATGTTCCTATAGACTCAGTAAGGCCAGCAGGCTAATGTTCCTATTCACTCAGTAAGGTCAGCAGGCTAATGTTCCTATAGACTCAGTAAGGCCAGCAGGCTAATGTTCCTATAGACTCAGTAAGGCCAGCAGGCTAATGTTCCTATAGACTCAGTAAGGCCAGCAGGCTAATGTTCCTATAGACTCAGTAAGGCCAGCAGGCTAATGTTCCTATTCACTCAGTAAGGTCAGCAGGCTAATGTTCCTATACACTCAGTAAGGCCAGCAGGCTAATGTTCCTATTCACTCAGTAAGGCCAGCAGGCTAATGTTCCTATAGACTCAGTAAGGCCAGCAGGCTAATGTTCCTATAGACTCAGTAAGGCCAGCAGGCTAATGTTCCTATAGACTCAGTAAGGCCAGCAGGCTAATGTTCCTATAGACTCAGTAAGGCCAGCAGGCTAATGTTCCTATAGACTCAGTAAGGCCAGCAGGCTAATGTTCCTATCGACTCAGTAAGGCCAGCAGGCTAATGTTCCTATCCACTCAGTAAGGCCAGCAGGCTAATGTTCCTATAGACTCAGTAAGGCCAGCAGGCTAATGTTCCTATAGACTCAGTGAGGCCAGCAGGCTAATGTTCCTATCCACTCAGTAAGGCCAGCAGGCTAATGTTCCTATCCACTCAGTAAGGCCAGCAGGCTAATGTTCCTATAGACTCAGTAAGGCCAGCAGGCTAATGTTCCTATAGACTCAGTAAGGCCAGCAGGCTAATGTTCCTATACACTCAGTAAGGCCAGCAGGCTAATGTTCCTATCCACTCAGTAAGGTCAGCAGGCTAATGTTCCTATAGACTCAGTAAGGCCAGCAGGCTAATGTTCCTATAGACTCAGTAAGGCCAGCAGGCTAATGTTCCTATAGACTCAGTAAGGCCAGCAGGCTAATGTTCCTATAGACTCAGTAAGGTCAGCAGGCTAATGTTCCTATAGACTCAGTAAGGCCAGCAGGCTAATGTTCCTATCCACTCAGTAAGGCCAGCAGGCTAATGTTCCTATACACTCAGTAAGGCCAGCAGGCTAATGTTCCTATAGACTCAGTAAGGCCAGCAGGCTAATGTTCCTATCCACTCAGTAAGGCCAGCAGGCTAATGTTCCTATCCACTCAGTAAGGCCAGCAGGCTAATGTTCCTATCCACTCAGTAAGGCCAGCAGGCTAATGTTCCTATCCACTCAGTAAGGCCAGCAGGCTAATGTTCCTATACACTCAGTAAGGCCAGCAGGCTAATGTTCCTATCCACTCAGTAAGGCCAGCAGGCTAATGTTCTTATAGACTCAGTAAGGCCAGCAGGCTAATGTTCCTATCCACTCAGTAAGGCCAGCAGGCTAATGTTCCTATCCACTCAGTAAGGCCAGCAGGCTAATGTTCCTATAGACTCAGTAAGGCCAGCAGGCTAATGTTCCTATAGACTCAGTAAGGCCAGCAGGCTAATGTTCCTATAGACTCAGTAAGGCCAGCAGGCTAATGTTCCTATCCACTCAGTAAGGCCAGCAGGCTAATGTTCCTATAGACTCAGTAAGGCCAGCAGGCTAATGTTCCTATAGACTCAGTAAGGCCAGCAGGCTAATGTTCCTATAGACTCAGTAAGGCCAGCAGGCTAATGTTCCTATTCACTCAGTAAGGTCAGCAGGCTAATGTTCCTATAGACTCAGTAAGGCCAGCAGGCTAATGTTCCTATAGACTCAGTAAGGCCAGCAGGTTAATGTTCCTATAGACTCAGTAAGGCCAGCAGGCTAATGTTCCTATAGACTCAGTAAGGCCAGCAGGCTAATGTTCCTATTCACTCAGTAAGGTCAGCAGGCTAATGTTCCTATCCACTCAGTAAGGCCAGCAGGCTAATGTTCCTATTCACTCAGTAAGGCCAGCAGGCTAATGTTCCTATAGACTCAGTAAGGCCAGCAGGCTAATGTTCCTATAGACTCAGTAAGGCCAGCAGGCTAATGTTCCTATAGACTCAGTAAGGTCAGCAGGCTAATGTTCCTATCCACTCAGTAAGGCCAGCAGGCTAATGTTCCTATAGACTCAGTAAGGCCAGCAGGCTAATGTTCCTATCCACTCAGTAAGGCCAGCAGGCTAATGTTCCTATAGACTCAGTAAGGCCAGCAGGCTAATGTTCCTATCCACTCAGTAAGGCCAGCAGGCTAATGTTCCTATCCACTCAGTAAGGCCAGCAGGCTAATGTTCCTATAGACTCAGTAAGGCCAGCAGGCTAATGTTCCTATAGACTCAGTAAGGCCAGCAGGCTAATGTTCCTATAGACTCAGTAAGGCCAGCAGGCTAATGTTCCTATAGACTCAGTAAGGCCAGCAGGCTAATGTTCCTATCCACTCAGTAAGGCCAGCAGGCTAATGTTCCTATAGACTCAGTAAGACCAGCAGGCTAATGTTCCTATAGACTCAGTAAGGCCAGCAGGCTAATGTTCCTATAGACTCAGTAAGACCAGCAGGCTAATGTTCCTATCCACTCAGTAAGGCCAGCAGGCTAATGTTCCTATCCACTCAGTAAGGCCAGCAGGCTAATGTTCCTATAGACTCAGTAAGGCCAGCAGGCTAATGTTCCTATAGACTCAGTAAGGCCAGCAGGCTAATGTTCCTATAGACTCAGTAAGGCCAGCAGGCTAATGTTCCTATAGACTCAGTAAGGCCAGCAGGCTCGTCTATTTTTTATATTTCATTGGTATGTAACTGTTATGAAAGTTGTATTGTCAGTTTTGTTTTGTATTTAAACGCCACTTTAAACGTTTACAGGACACTGCAACAAAATGTCCCCATGGAGACAACAAAGTCAGTAAGTAAGTATTAAGGTCACAGTTATGAAAACTTAGGACACTAAAGAGGAAAAGCCTACTGACTCCAAAAGAAAGATGCCCAGTGTCCCTGATCATCTGCGTGAACTATGCTGCAAGGAGGCATGAGCACTGCAGATGTGGTCAGGGCAATAACTTGCAATGTCCGTACTGTGAGACGCCTAAGACAGCACTACAGGGAGACAGGATGGAAAGCTGATCGTCCTCACAGTGGCAGACAAAGTGTAACAACACCTGCACAGGATCGGTACATCCGAACATCACGCCTGCGGGACAGATACAGGATGGCAACAACAACTGCCCGAGTTACACCAGGAATGCACAATCCCTCCATCAGTGTTCAGACTGTCCGCAATAGGCTGAGAGAGGCTGGACTGAGGGCTTTTAGGCCTGTTGTGAGGCAGGTCCTCACCAGACATCACCGGCAACAACGTCACCTATGGACACAAACCCACCGTCACTGGACCAGACAGGACTGGCACTCTTCCTGCAGGCTCATCCTGACATGACACTCCACAATGCCACCAGCCATACTGCTCGTTCTGTGCGTGATTTCCTGCAAGACAGGAATGTCAGTGTTCTGCCATGGCCAGCGAAGAGCCCAGATCTCAAACCCATTGAGCACATCTTGGACCTGTTGGATCGGAGGGTGAGGTCTAGGGCCGTTCCCCCCAGAAATGTCTGGGAACTTGCAGGTGCCTTGGTGGAAGAGTGGGGTAACATCTCACAGCAATAACTGGCACATCTGGTGCATTCCATGAGGAGGAGATGCACTGCAGTACTTAATGCAGCTGGTGGCCACACCAGATACCGACTGTTACTTTTGATTTTGACCCCCCTTAGTTTAGGGACCCATTATTCAATTTCTGTTAGTCACATGTCTGTGGAACTTGTTCAGTTTATGTCTCAGTTGTTGAATCTTGATATGTTCATACAAATATTTACGCATGTTAAGTTGGCTGAAAATAAACGCAGTTGACAATGAGAGGACGTACATTTTTTTGATGAGTTTATGTTTCCCATGCCAGTTAAGCCCCTTGAATTGATTTGAATTGAGAGAGAGATCTCCCCAGTGGCCCAGCAGCATTGCTAAGGGCCTCATGACTCTCTGGATGCCACAGCTTGTCAATACAATTCCCTTCTGCTTTTCCCACTTGCCAGTTCCCATCTGGAGATAATACATTAACCTCTTATGGTGTGTACCTTTCCCCTGTGGTCACTAACTAGTCACAACCTCCCAGATACTAACACTCTCCTCTTCTCTCGCCTGACTTCTTCTCTGCCATCCCCTCTCCTCTCCTCTCCTCTCCTCTCCTCTCCTCTCCTCTCCTCTCCTCTCCTCTCCTCTCCATATGTCCTCTCACCTCACCACTCCTCTTGCCTCCCTTCTCCTCTTCCCTCTCCTCTCCCATCCTATTCAATCCTCTCCATCTCTCCTCTCACCTCACCCCTCACCTCTCCTCTCCCATCACTATCCTCTCCTCTCCCATCCTATCCTCTCCTATCCTATCCATCTGTCCTCTCACTTCACCTCTCCTCTCCCATCACTATCCTCTCCTCTCCCCTTCCCTCTCCTCTGGCCTCACTTCCCCCCTTCCCTCTCCTCTCCCATCACTATCCTCTCCTCTTCACCTCTGCTCTACTCTCCACCTCTCCTCACTTATCCTCTCCTACTCTCTCATCACCTGTCCTCCTCTATGCTCACCCATCTTCTCTCATCTCCACCTGTCCTCTCACTTCACCTCTCCACTCCATCTCTCCCCTGACATCTCTACCTCTCCCCTTCACTCCACCTATCCCATCTCCTCTTCACATCTCCTCTTCTCTTTTCAGTGTGTTCCCTGCGGTCACTCATTCCCCTGCGGTGACTCATTAGTCACAACCTCCCCTCCCTCCAACTCTTATCTCCTATCCCCTCCTCACCTCACTCCTATCCCGTCTTCCTCTTTTCTTATCTATATATATCTTCACCACATAGAGAATAGGCACACAGCTATATTGTCTTTCATGTCGGAGAGCTCTTTGCCTAACAACAGATGAATGCTAAGGCCAGCTAAATAGAAGGAGAGAATTTTGTTACGCTGGAGGAAAAAAGCACAAAGCCCAACTTCCTTAACAGGATTTTAGTGACAAGTTGCCTTGAATAGCAGCAGCCATGACAATGAGTTTACTGACTTTCGCTAGCCTAGTCGGAGTACCCTGTATCTACTGTATCTCCTGTATGGTACTGTATCTACTGTATCTACTGTATCTACTGTATATCATGTATGGTACTGTATCTACTGTATCTTCTGTATCTCCTGTATGGTACTGTATCTACTGTACCTCCTGTATCTACTGTATCTCCAGTATGGTACTGTATCTACTGTATCTCCTGTATGGTACTGTATCTACTGTATCTCCTGTATGGTACTGTATCTACTGTATCTCCTGTATGGTACTGTATCTACTGTATCTAATGTATGGTACTGTATCTACTGTATCTCCTGTATCTCCTGTATGGTATTGTATCTACTGTATCTCCTGTATGGTACTGTATCTACTGTATCTACTGTATCTACTGTATCTACTGTATGGTACTCTATCTACTGTATATCCTGTATGGTACTGTAT
Organism: Oncorhynchus mykiss; assembly: GCF_013265735.2. Classification (NCBI taxonomy): domain Eukaryota; kingdom Metazoa; phylum Chordata; class Actinopteri; order Salmoniformes; family Salmonidae; genus Oncorhynchus; species Oncorhynchus mykiss. The sequence goes on along the minus strand of NC_048572.1, from coordinate 86,142,829 downwards.
CTCCTGTGTCTCCTGTATGGTACTGTATCTACTCTATCTACTGTATCTCCTGTATGGTACTGTATCTACTCTATCTACTGTATCTCCTGTATGGTACTGTATCTACTGTATCTTCTGTACCTCCTGTATCTCCTGTATGGTACTATATCTACTGTATCTACTGTATCTCCTGTATGGTACTGTATCTACTGTATCTCCTGTATGGTACTGCATCTACTCTATCTACTGTATCTCCTGTATGGTACTGTATCTACTGTATCTACTGTATCTACTGTATCTACTGTATCTCCTGTATGGTACTGTATCTACTGTATCTCCTGTTTGGTACTGTATCTACTGTATCTTCTGTATCTCCTGTATCTTCTGTATGGTACTGTATCTCCTGTATGATACTGTATCTACTGTATCTCCTGTATGGTACTGTATCTACTGTATCTTCTGTATCTCCTGTATCTTCTGTATGGTACTGTATCTCCTGTATGATACTGTATCTACTGTATCTCCTGTATGGTACTGTATCTACTGTATCTCCTGTTTGGTACTGTATCTACTGTATCTCCTGTATGGTACTGTATCTACTGTATCTACTGTATCTACTGTATCTCCTGTTTGGTACTGTATCTACTGTATCTCCTGTATGGTACTGTATCTACTGTATCTACTGTATCTACTGTATCTACTGTATCTCCTGTATGGTACTGTATCTACTGTATCTCCTGTTTGGTACTGTATCTACTGTATCTCCTGTATGGTACTGTATCTACTGTATCTACTGTATCTCCTGTTTGGTACTGTATCTACTGTATCTACTGTATCTACTGTATCTACTGTATCTTCTGTATCTCCTGTATCTCTTGTATGGTACTGTATCTACTGTATCTACTGTATCTACTGTATCTACTGTATCTTCTGTATCTCCTGTATCTCTTGTATGGTACTGTATCTACTGTATCTCCTGTATGGTACTGTATCTACTCTATCTACTGTATCTCCTGTATGGTACTGTATCTACTGTATCTACTGTATCTTCTGTACCTCCTGTATCTCCTGTTTGGTACTGTATCTACTGTATCTTCTGTATCTACTGTATCTCCTGTATGGTACTGTATCTACTCTATCTACTGTATCTCCTGTATGGTACTGTATCTACTGTATATCCTGTATGGTACTGTATCTACTCTATCTACTGTATCTCCTGTATGGTACTGTATCTACTGTATCTTCTGTACCTCCTGTATCTCCTGTATGGTACTGTATCTACTGTATCTACTGTATCTCCTGTTTGGTACTGTATCTACTGTATCTTCTGTATCTCCTGTATCTCCTGTATGATACTGTATCTACTGTATCTCCTGTATGGTACTGTATCTACTGTATCTACTGTATCTACTGTATGGTACTGTATCTACTGTATCTACTGTATCTTCTGTACCTCCTGTATCTCCTGTATGGTACTGTATCTACTGTATCTACTCTATCTCCTGTATGGCACTGTATCTCCTGTGTCTCCTGTATGGTACTGTATCTACTCTATATACTGTATCTCCTGTATGGTACTGTATCTACTGTATCTCCTGTATGGTACTGTATCTACTCTATCTACTGTATCTCCTGTATGGTACTGTATCTACTGTATCTACTGTATCTTCTGTACCTCCTGTATCTCCTGTATGGTACTGTATCTACTGTATCTCCTGTATCTCCTGTTTGGTACTGTATCTACTCTATCTACTGTATCTCCTGTATGGTACTGTATCTACTGTATCTACTCTATCTACTGTATCTCCTGTTTGGTACTGTATCTACTGTATCTCCTGTATGGTACTGTATCTACTCTATCTACTGTATATCCTGTATGGTACTGTATCTACTGTATCTACTCTATCTACTGTATCTCCTGTTTGGTACTGTATCTACTGTATCTTCTGTACCTCCTGTATCTCCTGTATGGTACTGTATCTTCTGTATGATAATGCATCTACTGTATCTCCTGTATGGTACTGTATCTACTGTATCTACTGCATGGTACTGTATCTCCTGTATGGTCCTGTATGGTAGTGTATCTACTGTATCTACTGTGTCTCCTGTATCTTCTGTATGGTACTGTATCTACTGTACCTCCTGTATCTACTGTATCTACTGTATGGTACTGTATCTACTGTATCTCCTGTATGGTACTGTATCTCTTGTATCTCCTGTATGGTACTGTATCTACTGTATCTCCTGTATGGTACTGTATCTACTGTATCTCCTGTATGGTACTCACATCAACAGCACCCTCCCGGATACCCTAGACCCACTCCTACCACAACAGTGGTAGGCCTGATCACTGACAACGATGAGACAGCCTATAGGGAGGAGGTCAGAGACCTGGCAGTGTGGTGCCTCTCCCTCAATGTGAGCAAGACAAAGGAGCTGATCGTGGACTAAAGGAAAAGGCGGGACGAACAGGCCCCCAATAACATTAACGGGGCTGTAGTGGAGCGGGTCGAGAGTTTCAAGTTCCTTGGCGTCCACATCACTAACAAACTATCATGGTCCAAACATACCAAGACAGTCGTGAAGATGGCACTACAAAACCTTTTCCCACTCAGGAGACTGAAAAGATTTGGCATGGGTCCCCAAATCCTCCAAAAGTTCTACAGCTGCACCATCGAGAGCATCCTGACCGATTGCATCACCGCCTGGTACGGCAATTGCTCGGCCTCCGACCGCAAGGCGCTACAGAGGGTAGTGCGTACGGCCCAGTACGTCACTGGGGCCAAGCGTCCTGCCATCCAGGACCTATATAATAGGCGCTGTCAGGGAAAAGCCCATAAAATTGTCAGAGACTCCAGTCACCCAAGTCATAGACTGTTTTCTCTGCTACCGCACGGCTGGCCAAGTCTAGGACCAACGGGCTCCTTAACAGCTTAACAGCTACCCCAAAGCCATAAGACTGCTGAACAATTAATCAAATGGCCACCAGACTATTTACATTGAACCCCCCCCCCCTCCATTTGTTTTGTACACTGCTAAAACACACTGTTTATTATCTATGCATAGTCACTTCACCCCTACCAACATGTACAAATTACCTCGGCTAACCTGTGCCCGCTGTATATAGCCTCGTTATTGTTATTTTATTTTGTTACTTTTTATTACTGTTTACTTTAGTTTATTTGGTAAATATTTTCTTAACTCTTCTTGAACTGCACTGTTGGTTAAGGGCCTGTAAGTAAGCATTTCACGGTAAAGTCTACACGTGTTTGTATTCGGTGCATGTGACAAATAAAATATGATTTGATTTATCTCCTGTATCTCCTGCATTCAAAATGTCCCATTTCATTTTCCAGGATGTACATTACGCACTAGTTGGCCAGTTTCTATAGGATTTTCATCCAAGCAATATTTCAGCATTAACCATACTCAACAGTACAGTTTAAGTTGTTGCTCTTGTAAAAGTGTTGCTTCCGTCCCTCTCCTCGCCCCTACCTGGGCTCGAATCAGGGACCCACAAATCAACAATTGACAGAGCAAGGGATGCAACTACTTCAAGGTCTCAGAGCGAGTCACTTCACCGATTGAAACGCTATAAGCGCGCAACCCCGCTAACTAGCTAGCCATTTCACACCGGTTACATTCTCAATGTCAATCAAATAACACTGTCTTTCTCTGTTGTGTGTGTGTGTGTGTGTGCCCGTCTGCTCATTCGTGAGTATGTGCATTCGTGTGCGTGAGTGTGTACACAAAGGGATGACTGACCTCTGACCTTCGGTATGAAGACTGCTATACAGAGGTCAAACCCAATATCAGAGGCTCAACTGTGTAAATGAGCCTTAATCTATTTTCTATATTGAGAAACTCCCACCAGGCTGCCCAGTGCAGCATTGATTGGTAGAGGCTCTATCTATATGTACATGACTTCTGTAGACCTCTTCTTGGGTTGCACCTACGTCATTCAGACGAGTGATGCCATTCTAATGAATGTTCTATGTAAATGACTCCTCCGCCATAGTAGTGCCCAGTTATTCTGAACCTAATGTCTGTTTCATATAAATGTTTTTATTCTTGTCTAAATTACGCTATAGTGGACTGGAAACACGCTGACATTGCTAAAGTAGGCAAATCACACACACACACACACACACACACACACACACACACACACAACACTACGCTCACACAAACACACACACTGTACGCTCAAACACTCAAACACACTCACACACACACAACACTACGCTCAAACACACACACAACACACACACACTACGCTCAAACACACACACACACAACAATACGCTCACACAAACACACACACTATACGCTCAAACACACAACACACACACACTACGCTCAAACACACACACACACACACCCACACACACACTACGCTCAAACACACACACACACACACACACACACACACACACACACATTACGCTCAAACACACACACACACACTACGCTCAAACACACACACTACGCTCAAACACACACCCAAAGCTACGCTCAAGCACACACACACACAGTACGCTCAAACACACACACACACACACACACAGCACGCTCAAACACACACCCAACACTACGCTTAAACACACACACACACACACACACACACACACACACACACACACACACACACACACACACACACACACACAGAGTACGCTCAAACACACACACACACACACTGCGCTCAAACACACTACGCTCAAACACACACACACACACACACACACACACACTGCGCTCAACATGATATCCATTTAGCCAAACGTGTAATTACTAGATCATGTGTTATTAGTGCTCAAACACACAGCCGTGAATCATCATTAATGATCATTAATCTGCCCCGATATACAATTTAACCACTATTAAAATAATTACACAATCTCAAGTAGTCATTGTCTTAATGAGGGGAGGATGTGTACTGTTAAAGACGCAGCAGCCAATGTCTTTGTCCCAAATGGTGCACTATTCCCTGTCTCTCCAACTTTTTTTTCTCTACTGTGTTATTGACTTGTTAATTGTTTACTCCATGTGTAACTCTGTGTTCTCTGTTCACACTGCTATTGCTTTATCTTGGCCAGGTCTCAGTTGTAAATGAGAAAGTTGTTCTCAACTTGCCTACCTGGTTAAATAAAGGTGAAATAAAAAAACAAATCAACAAAAACTCTGTACCTCCAAGCCAGTTCCACTGCCTTATTTCATTGTTCCTCTCCTAATTAGGGAGTTGATTTCAGACCTGGAACACCAGGTGTGTGCAATTAAATGGTATAATAGAAAACCAGCAGGTTACGGACCTCGTAGGGTCAGAGTTGATTATCCCTGACCTATGTAGTGCACCATTTATTATTTTGACCAGGACCATACTGTAGATAGTACACTATATAGGGAATGAGGGAGGAATTTGGGATGGAGACATTTACTTTGTTATGGTGGAAATACACAATTAGCGATAGGAAGTGTTTACTAGGTTGGTCTGTATATGCTAGGTTAGTGACTTGTTTACTAGGTTGGGCTCTATATGCTAGGTTAGTGACTTGTTTACTAGGTTGGGCTCTATATGCTAGGTTAGTGACTTGTTTACTAGGTTGGGCTCTATATGCTAGGTTAGTGACTTGTTTACTAGGTTGGGCTCTATATGCTAGGTTAGTGACTTGTTTACTAGGTTGGGCTCTATATGCTAGGTTAGTGACTTGTTTACTAGGTTGGGCTCTATATGCTAGGTTAGTGACTTGTTTACTAGGTTGGGCTCTATATGCTAGGTTAGTGACTTGTTTACTAGGTTGGGCTCTATATGCTAGGTTAGTGACTTGTGCTGTGTTGTGATTTGTTTTACATGTAGATCAAAACAGACTGGATTGTTATTTTACCAACATTGGCTAATTGTTTCCATTTTGTGAAGATCATTTGCCAATGTCAGTAAGCTTATATGGATTGGAACGTGAACAGTCATTACTTTTGATTTCAAAATGGCTGTTCATATCTCTGGCAAAGGCTGGCAAGTATTCAATGTTTTTTAGAGGCGTCTCAGTTTGATGACATCACTCACATCTGACAGACAGAGAGCTAGAGGTGATGCACTGATAAATCACCCGTCATACAATAATTGCATGTGTCCCAAAAGACACCCTATTTCCTACATAGTGCACTACTTTTGTCCAGAGCCCATAGATGACGCAGCCCTATACATATGATCCCACCATAACTTTCCTGGGCTGTTAGTCAACGGTAGTGTACTATGTAGGGAATAGGGTGCCATTGGGGACGTAAAACCACGTCTGTGGTAGACTAATATATAAACGACGGTCCTGAAGAAATAAATCTGTCGTACTCTCGCTGGATATCTCTCATTTTGTTTTAGTACACAGAGGAATAGCTGTCCTCTCATCCTGTTGTGTGTGTGTGTGTGCCCGTCTGCTCATTCGTGAGTATGTGCATTCGTGTGCGTGAGTGTGTAAACAAAGGAATGACTGACCTCTGACCTTCGGTATGAAGACTGCTATACAGAGGTCAAACCCAATATCAGAGGCTCAACTGTGTAAATGAGCCTTAATCTATTTTCTATATTGAGAAACTCCCACCAGGCTGCCCAGTGCAGCATTGATTGGTAGAGGCTCTATCTATATGTACATGACTTCTGTAGACCTCTTCTTGGGTTGCACCTACGTCATTCAGACGAGTGATGCCATTCTAATGAATGTTCTATGTAAATGACTCCTCCGCCATTGTAATGCCCAGTTATTCTTGAGTAAACTTTTACTTGAGTAAAAGTACTTTAAAGTACTTAAGTAGTTTTTTGGGGTATCTGTGCTTTACTATTTATATTGTTGACAACTTTTACTTTTACTTGACTACATTCCTAAAGAAAATAATGTACTTTTTACTCCATTCGTTTTTCCTGACACCCAAAAGTAGTCATAACATTTTGACAGGAAAATTGTCAAATTCACACACTTATCAAGAGAACATCCCTGGTCATCTCTACTGCCTCTGATCTGACGGACTCATTAAACACAAATGCTTAGTTTGTAAATTATGCCTGAGTGTTAGAGTGTGCACCTGGCTATCTGTAAATACATTTTAAAAAGACAATTGTGCCGTCTGGTTTGCTTATTATAAGGAATTTGAAATGGTTTATACTTTCGACTTTTGATACCAAAGTACATTTGAGCAATTCCATTTACATGTTATATATAAGTATATTTAAAACCAAATAGTTTTATACTTTTACTCAGAGAGTAGAGTAGAGTCAGTTTTTTCCAACTGCTTACACACAAAATCTTTTCATGTCACACGATTTTTGCAAAACTACACACCAAATATCCAAAACCATAAGCTATTTCTCAGCCTTTGACTCAGTTGTCAATTGCATAAAACACTTTTTTTCAAAACACTACACACAATTCTCTACCTAAAACACAAAAATCTAACAGGAAGTGACTTGCTTTCCTTTTCCAAACACAGCCAATCAAAATGCTACACTTATTCACCAGGTCACAGACACACACTCCTCACATGTGCAAACGCTAATAGCTTAACTGATCACTAACCAATCACTGATTTACTGTAGTATAGGCCTATAAATAGGTCAAAGGACAGAGAGCAAGAGGAGTAGGAGGGAGAGGAAGAGGAAGAAGAGGACGAGGACAAAGAAGAAAAGGAAGGAGAGCCATCTCTGACGAGATTAGGGCAACACTTGTTGATCATGTGATCAACCACGGTTTGACTATGAGAGAGCCACATCCTCCATCACAATGCCACACTGGGTTCGTACAACAGGTAAAACATAAGCTGTAAAAAAATATAATTAAAAAGACAATCACCTAAACTCTTCACATTACAATTTTTTTGTAGATTTTGCCATCCAAAGAGTCTTAAAATTACTACTACTATATGCTCACTTTTCTGGATGTAATTTACACAATGCTTGTCCCCGATCCATATCAGGAGCCTGCTAGATTTGTGGTTTTATGGGACAATGTTAGTTTTCACTGGGCTGTTCTGGTCCAAAACTGGTTTGCCACCCATCCACAATTTGTAGTTTTGTACCTACTCCCATATTCACCTTTTCTAAATCCCATAGAGGAATTCTTCTCAGCCTGGCGCTGGAAAGTGTATGACTGCCAACCCTATGCCCGCATGCCGCTTCTCCAGGCAATGGAGGACGCATGTGGGGACATAGAGGTTGCCTCTGTCCAAGGTTGGCCATGCTAGGAGATACGTTAAGTATCTTGATAAGTATTTTGTGATGTGGACAAAGTATTGTGGCCAGACCCAGGCCGGAGAAGAGATGAAGGGTAGCTTAGCACTTGTGACTGCCCCCCCCCCCCCCCCCTACCTACCAATACCTGGACTGCCCCCCGGGACCCCACACACACAATTGTGTTCTTTACTGTATTCTAAAGAATATACTTTTGGTTTACATATGTTTATGGTTTTGTTGTATGCTACTGTATACAACAGTAATGTTTGGCCGAATAAATATTTTCTGTTTCTACATTGTATTGGTGTTTACAGTGTACTTGTTACCCCTCTCAGCAGATTACTTTCACTGTAGAACATTGTATTGGTGTTTACAGTGTACTTGTTACCCCGCTCAGCAGATTACTTTCACTGTAGAACATTGCATTGGTGTTTACAGTGTACTTGTTACCCCTCTCAGCAGATTACTTTCACTGTAGAACATTGCATTGGTGTTTACAGTGTACTTGTTACCCCTCTCAGCAGATTACTTTCACTGTAGAACATTGTATTGAAATGTAAATATAAGCCTATGAAAGACCAAAGAGCTTTAGATTTAGAACAACAGTGTTTACATGGTAATTCCAAAAATGTCATTTTATGAAAGCAGTGTTTGTCATTTGATGCAAATGCTTCATTCTGGCATGTGTTTATGTAATTTTAAATGCAGTGTTACATTTTAAAGGAGATGTGAGGCATTTTGCATTTTGTGTGTGCAGTTTTGGGAATTGTGTGAGGAGATTTGAAAAAAAGGAGACCGTTTTTAATCTTTACTTTTACTCAAGTATGACAATTGAGTACCTTTTCCATCACTGATCATAATATCAGTAAAAAAAATATAAAATGTGCAGTTTATGCTACAAAACCAACTTTATAAAGAGATTTTAAAGATAGGTTTTAGTTGACAAAAAATGTCATGATGTAGAGTAAGGCATTGATGACAGAATAAATGGATGCACTTCAATGCATGATTAATGTAATTCACCAATATATTTCAGCAGCTGGATTGGTACAGTACATTGCTTGCTGCCTCCTCGGCACTGTTTCAGTTTCAGTCGTTTCAGTTTCAGTCATTTCAGTCATTTCAGTCAGTCACAGACATTCCCAGCATTTTGGACATTGCTGGGAATGTCAATACAATCAAACTAGCAAGGGCAAGTTAGTCATAAAGGAGCTAATAAGCTAGAGTATATATTTATGTACAGTTGAAGTCAGAGGTTTACATACACCTTAGCCAAATACATTTGAATTCAGTTTTTCCACAATTCCTGACATTTAATCCCAGTAAACATTCCCAGTAAACATTCTTAGGTCAGTTAGGATCACCACCTAATTTTGAGAATGTAAAATGTCAGAATAAAGGAGGAGAGAGAATTATTTATTTCAGCTTTTATTTCTTTCATCACATTCCCAGTGGGTCAGAAGTTTACATACACTCAGTTAGCATTTGGTAGCATTGCCTTTGAATTGTTGAACTTGGGTCAAACGTTTCGGGTAGCATTCCACAAGCTTCCCACAATAAGTTGGGTGAATTTTGGCCCATTCCTCCTGACAGAGCTGGTGTAACTGAGTCAGGTTTGTAGGCCTCCTTGCTGGAACACACTTTTTCAGTTCTGCCCACACATTTCCTATAGGAGTGAGGTCAGAGCTTTGTGACGGCCACTCTAATACCTTGACTTTGCTGTCCTTAAGCCATTTTGCCACAACTTTGGAAATATGCTTGGGGTTATTGTCCATTTGGAAGACACATTTGCGACCAAGCTTTAACTTCCTGACTGGTGTCTTGAGATGTTGCTTTAATTTATCAACATAATTTTCCTCCCTCATGATGCCATCTATTTTGTGAGTTGCACCAGTCCCTCCTGCAGCAAAGCACCCCCACAACATGATGCTGCCATCACCTTGCTTCACGGTTGGGATGGTGTTCTTCAGCTTGCAAGCCTCCCCCTTTTTCCTCCAAACATAACGATGGTCATCATGGCCAAAATAGTTATATTTTTGTTTCATCAGACCAGAGGACATACCTCCAAAAGTATGATCTTTGTCCCCATGTGCAGTTGCAAACCGTATTCTGGCTATTTTATGGCAGTTTTGGAGCAGTGGCTTCTTCCTTGCTGAGCAGCCTTTCAGGTTATGTCAATATAGAATTTGTTTTACTGTGGATATAGATATTTTTGTACCTGTTTCCTCCAGCATCTTCACAAGGTCCTACGTTATTGTTCTGTGATTGATTTGCCCTTTTCACACCAAAGTACGTTCATCTCTAGGAGACAGAACATGTCTCCTTTCTGAGCGGTATGGCGGCTGCGTGGTCCCATGGTGTTTATACTTGCGTACTATTGTTTGTGCAGATGAACGCTGTACATTCAGGCGTTTGGAAATTGCTCCCAAGGATGAACCAGACTTGTGGAGGTCTACAAAATACTTCTGAGGTCTTCGCTGATTTCTTTTGATTTTCCCATGATGTCAAGCAAAGAGGCACTGAGTTTGAAAGTAGGCCTTGAAATACATCCACAGGTACACCTCCAATTGACTCAAATGAAGCCTATCAGAAGCTTCTAAATCCATGAAATCATGTTCTGGAATTTTCCAAGCTGTTTGAAGGCACAGTCCACTTAGTGTATGTAAACTTCTGACCCACTGGAATTGTGATACAGTGAATTATAAGTGAAATAATCTGTAAACAATTGTTGGAAAAATGACTTATGTCATGCACAAAGTAGATGTCCTAACAGACTTGCCAAAACTATGGTTTGTTAACAAGACATTTGTGGAGTGGTTGACAAATGAGTTTTAATTAAATAAAATCTATGTTTATTTGTCACGTGCGCTGAATACAACAGGTTTAGACCTTACAGTGAAATGCTTACTTACAGGCTTTAACCAATAGTGCAAAAAAGGTCTTAGGTGAACAATAGGTAGGTAAAGAAATAAAACAAGAGTAAAAAGACAGGCTATATAAAGTAGCGAGGCTATAAAAGTAGTTAGACTACATACAGACTACATACAGACAGGTTAGTCAGGCTGATTGAGGTAGTATGTACATGTAGATATGGTTAACGTGACTATGCATATATGATGAACAGAGAGTAGCAGTAGCGTAAAAGAGGGGTTGGCGGGTGGTGGGTGGGACACAATACAGATTCCCCGGTTACGGGTTTTGGGTGTGGCACACAATGCAAATAGTCCGGGTAGCCATTTGATTACCTGTTCAGGAGTCTTATGGCTTGGGGGTTAAAACTGTTGAGAAGCCTTTTTGTCCTAGACTTGGCACTCTGGTACCGCTTGCATGCGGTAGTAGAGAGAACAGTCTATGACTGGGGTGGCTGGGGTCTTTGGCAGCTTAGCCACAGTGATGTTCTGGGCCGTACGCACTACCCACTGTATGTAGTTCCTTGCGGTCAGAGGCCGAGCAATTGCAGTGCCAGGCAGTGATGCAACCATGCTCTCTCTATATGTTGCAGCTGTAGAACCTTTTGAGGGTCTGGGGACCCATGCCAAATCTTTTTAATTTCCTGAGGGGTGGAAATGTCGTGCCCTCTTCACGAAGTGTATATATCAACTGTAGCTATTTATTTATCAAGCTAAAAACATGGAGCCTAACGTTAGCTAGCTAGCTAGCTGCTAGGAGGATGTCATGTCAATGGAGGAATGGGTGAGTGACCAACTTTTGCACTAAGGAAATACTCTGGAAAACAATCAACATATACAATGACCGGCAAAGACAAATGACAGCGGGAGTATATATACAGTGATATGGTGGGGATTGGTACCAGAGGGAGTATATATACAGTGATAGAGTGGGGATTGGTACCAGAGGGAGTATATATACAGTGATAGAGTGGGGATTGGTACCAGAGGGAGTATATATACAGTGATAGAGTGGGGATTGGTACCAGAGGGAGTATATATACAGTGATAGAGTGGGGATTGGTACCAGAGGGAGTATATATACAGTGATAGAGTGGGGATTGGTACCAGAGGGAGTATATATACAGTGATAGAGTGGGGATTGGTACCAGAGTGCGCATATATACAGTGATAGAGTGGGGATTGGTACCAGAGGGAGTATATATACAGTGATAGAGTGGGGATTGGAACCAGAGGGAGTATATATACAGTGATAGAGTGGGGATTGGTACCAGAGTGCACATATATACAGTGATAGAGTGGGGATTGGTACCAGAGTGAGTATATATACAGTGATAGAGTGGGGATTGGTACCAGAGGGAGTATATATACAGTGATAGAGTGGGGATTGGTACCAGAGTGCGCATATATACAGTGATAGAGTGGGGATTGGTACCAGAGGGAGTATATATACAGTGATAGAGTGGGGATTGGAACCAGAGGGAGTATATATACAGTGATAGAGTGGGGATTGGTACCAGAGTGCACATATATACAGTGATAGAGTGGGGATTGGTACCAGAGTGAGTATATATACAGTGATAGAGTGGGGATTGGAACCAGAGGGAGTATATATACAGTGATAGAGTGGGGATTGGTACCAGAGGGAGTATATATACAGTGATAGAGTGGGGATTGGTACCAGAGGGAGTATATATACAGTGATAGAGTGGGGATTGGTACCAGAGGGAGTATATATACAGTGATAGAGTGGGGATTGGTACCAGAGGGAGTATATATACAGTGATAGAGTGGGGATTGGTACCAGAGGGAGTATATATACAGTGATAGAGTGGGGATTGGTACCAGAGGGAGCATATATACAGTGAGTGGGGATTGGTACCAGAGGGAGTATATATACAGTGATAGAGTGGGGATTGGTACCAGAGGGAGTATATATACAGTGATAGAGTGGGGATTGGTACCAGAGGGAGTATATATACAGTGATAGAGTGGGGATTGGTACCAGAGGGAGTATATATACAGTGATAGAGTGGGGATTGGTACCAGAGGGAGTATATATACAGTGATAGAGTGGGGATTGGTACCAGAGGGAGTATATATACAGTGATAGAGTGGGGATTGGTACCAGAGGGAGTATATATACAGTGATAGAGTGGGGATTGGTACCAGGTGCGTGTAATGATGACGAGACAAGTCCGGGGTTGATGAGTGAAGGGCGTTTGCCAGCAGCCTAGCTATGCTGAACTTGAACAACTGTTATCCAGTTAGCATATCTCCTTCAAGTCGGAAATTCACTCTGGCTATCTTCTCTGATTTCAGTGTGCCAGAGCGCAGAATAACTGATGAATTTACAATCTCGCAACACCCGCTGAATTTGACCGTTGTCAGTAATCGTCAGCAAAATGTTTTTATGAAAGTGTTGCCAGCAGCACAGTTAGTCGCTAAAGCTCTAGATAACATGAAAACAGCCTAACCAGCTCTGCTATGGTGAGTAAAATGGTCAGAGTGAGGTGTTTTATCATTTGTTTCTTGAACTAGCTGGTAAGCTAGCTAGTAAGCTAGCTAGTAAGCTAGCCAATTTTTACTGAAGTAGTATTTTACTGGGTGACTTTACTTATACTTTAGTTAATTTCTATGAAGTTATCTTTACTGTTACTCAAGTATGACAATTGGGTACTTTTTCCACCACTGATGTAATGTTTGACAGCTCCAGGTTAGGCTACACAAGTAGCACAAATTGATTTGATATCATAATTGCATCATATTTATTGTATAAAATGGTAGGCTAAACTAGCCTACACAGAAATTAATGGGCTAATTGATGGCCAACAACAGATGCTAATGTAAATGTATCATTCTTCACACTTAATGTTAGTTTCATTGTGGGTTTTTCCCCATAACAGAAGCACGGTGAGGGGCTTCCATAACTTCCATTTCAAATTTCCATTTGCGCTGTGCTCAAGACCCAAGAAATGAGCGTAAAACCATTCGCTTCATGTGGTTTTCCATAAGCAGTCGAAATTAGAATTCAGTTTGTATCTAATGCGCTACAGAGTGCCTAAAGGCATTTTCCTTTCGTCGCAGTTATTTCTTGACACGCATCAGTTCTAGCGTGTTATATGTTTTATGGAAAAGGGGTTTGAAATAGTTGTCTCCATAATGACAATCTAAATACCCAGCTAGCAATGAGGAATCGGCCTAGAAGCGGTCCTATTCCAGGGGGCCAGAACTGATTGAATCGGCCCAGAATCTGGTGTCAGACTCAGCCCGGAATCTGGTGTCAGACTCATCCCGGAATCTGGTGTCAGACTCAGCCCGGAATCTGGTGTCAGACTCAGCCCAGAATCTGGTGTCAGACTCAGCCCAGAATCTGGTGTCAGACTCTAAATCAAAATGAATGACTGACCAGAATCGGCCCAAGTACATGGGCCCGTTTCCATCTACCGGAATTCAGCCGACTTTGCCAGCATCTTACCAGAATCTCCCCAGGAGCTGCAAGAGGCAAATTGAAATACATGTATACAAAATTACCCGATATTAGTAATTTTAAATATTACTCTTATACATTTTATAAATACAAATTACACCCATCCACAAAAAAATGTAATATTTTATTATCTATATATATATATTTCTTTACCCCCTTTTGTCATATCCAATTGTCTTGTCTCATCGCTGCAAATCCCGCACGTATTGGCTTGAGGTAGGTGAATGTCAATGAATCCTATGAAACACAACCCTGCCAAGCCGCACTGCTTCTTGACACGATGCACCTCAGCCAAGCCGCACTGCTTCTTGACACGATGCACCTCAACCAAGCCGCACTGCTTCTTGACATGATGCACCTCAGCCAAGCCGCACTGCTTCTTGAAACAATGCACCTCAGCCAAGCCGCACTGCTTCTTGACACGATGCACCTCAGCCAAGCCGCACTGCTTCTTGACACGATGCACCTCAGCCAAGCCACACTGCTTCCTGACACGATGCACCTCAGCCAAGCCGCACTGCTTCCCGGCGCCGACAGAGATGGCCGCCTCGCTTCGCGTTCCTAGGAAACTATGCAGTTTTTTGTTTTTTTACGTGTTATTTCTTACATTAGTACCCCAGGTCATCTTAGGTTTCATTACATACAGTCGAGAAGAACTACTGAATATAAGAGCAACGTCAACTCACCATCAGTACGACCAAGAATATGTTTTTCGCGACGCGGACCCTGTGTTCTGCCTTACAAACAGGACAACGGAGTGGATCCTATGCAGCGACCCAAAAAAACGACTCCGAAAGAGAGGGAAACGAGGCGGTCTTCTGGTCAGACTGCGGAGACGGGCACAGCGCGCACCACTCCCTAGCATTCTTCTTGCCAATGTCCAGTCTCTTGACAACAAGGTTGATGAAATCCGAGCAAGGGTAGCATTCCAGAGGGACATCAGAGACTGTAACGTCCTTTGCTTCACTGAAACATGGCTCACTGGAGAGACGCTATCCGAAGCGGTGCAGCCAACGGGTTTCTCCACACATCGCGCTGACAGAAACAAACATCTTTCTGGTAAGAAGAGGGGCGGGGGCGTATGCCTCATGGCCAACGTGACATGGTGTGATGAAAGAAACATACAGGAACTCAAATCCTTCTGTTCACCTGATTTAGAATTCCTCACAATCAAATGTAGACCGCATTATCTACCAAGAGAATTCTCTTCGATTATAATCACAGCCGTATATATCCCCCCCCAAGCAGACACATCGATGGCTCTGAACGAACTTTATTTAACTCTCTGCAAACTGGAAACGATTTATCCGGAGGCTGCATTCATTGTAGCTGGGGATTTTAACAAGGCTAATCTGAAAACAAGACTCCCCAAATTTTATCAGCATATCGATTGCGCAACCAGGGGAGGAAAGACCTTGGATCATTGTTACTCTAACTTCCGCGACGCATATAAGGCCCTGCCCCGCCCCCCTTTCGGAAAAGCTGACCACGACTCCATTTTGTTGATCCCTGCCTACAGACAGAAACTAAAACAAGAGGCTCCCACGCTGAGGTCTGTCCAACGCTGGTCCGACCAAGCTGACTCCACACTCCAAGACTGCTTCCATCACGTGGACTGGGAGATGTTTCGTATTGCGTCAGATAACAACATTGACGAATACGCTGATTCGGTGTGCGAGTTCATTAGAACGTGCGTTGAATATGTCGTTCCCATAGCAACGATTAAAACATTCCCTAACCAGAAACCGTGGATTGATGGCAGCATTCGTGTGAAACTGAAAGCGCGAACCACTGCTTTTAATCAGGGCAAGGTGTCTGGTAACATGACCGAATACAAACAGTGCAGCTATTCCCTCCGCAAGGCTATCAAACAAGCTAAGCGCCAGTACAGAGACAAAGTAGAATCTCAATTCAACGGCTCAGACACAAGAGGCATGTGGCAGGGTCTACAGTCAATCACGGACTACAGGAAGAAATCCAGCCCAGTCACGGACCAGGATGTCTTGCTCCCAGGCAGACTAAATAACTTTTTTGCCCGCTTTGAGGACAATACAGTGCCACTGACACGGCCTGCAACGAAAACATGTGGTCTTTCCTTCACTGCAGCCGAGGTGAGTAAGACATTTAAACGTGTTAACCCTCGCAAGGCTGCAGGCCCAGACGGCATCCCCAGCCGCGCCCTCAGAGCATGCGCAGACCAGCTGGCCGGTGTGTTTACGGACATATTCAATCAATCCCTATACCAGTCTGCTGTTCCCACATGCTTCAAGAGGGCCACCATTGTTCCTGTTCCCAAGAAAGCTAAGGTAACTGAGCTAAACGACTACCGCCCCGTAGCACTCACATCCGTTATCATGAAGTGCTTTGAGAGACTAGTCAAGGACCATATCACCTCCACCCTACCTGACACCCTAGACCCACTCCAATTTGCTTACCGCCCAAATAGGTCCACAGACGATGCAATCTCAACCACACTGCACACTGCCCTAACCCATCTGGACAAGAGGAATACCTATGTGAGAATGCTGTTCATCGACTACAGCTCGGCATTCAACACCATAGTACCCTCCAAGCTCGTCATCAAGCTCGAGACCCTGGGTCTCGACCCCGCCCTGTGCAACTGGGTACTGGACTTCCTGACGGGCCGCCCCCAGGTGGTGAGGGTAGGCAACAACATCTCCTCCCCGCTGATCCTCAACACTGGGGCCCCACAAGGGTGCGTTCTGAGCCCTCTCCTGTACTCCCTGTTCACCCACGACTGCGTGGCCACGCACGCCTCCAACTCAATCATCAAGTTTGCGGACGACACAACAGTGGTAGGCTTGATTACCAACAACGACGAGACGGCCTACAGGGAGGAGGTGAGGGCCCTCGGAGTGTGGTGTCAGGAAAATAACCTCACACTCAACGTCAACAAAACTAAGGAGATGATTGTGGACTTCAGGAAACAGCAGAGGGAACACCCCCCTATCCACATCGATGGAACAGTAGTGGAGAGGGTAGCAAGTTTTAAGTTCCTCGGCATACACATCACAGACAAACTGAATTGGTCCACTCACACAGACAGCATCGTGAAGAAGGCGCAGCAGCGCCTCTTCAACCTCAGGAGGCTGAAGAAATTCAGCTTGTCACCAAAAGCACTCACAAACTTCTACAGATGCACAATCGAGAGCATCCTGGCGGGCTGTATCACCGCCTGGTATGGCAACTGCACCGCCCTCAACCGTAAGGCTCTCCAGAGGGTAGTGAGGTCCGCACAACGCATCACCGGGGGCAAACTACCTGCCCTCCAGGACACCTACACCACCCGATGTCACAGGAAGGCCATAAAGATCATCAAGGACATCAACCACCCGAGCCACTGCCTGTTCACCCCGCTATCATCCAGAAGGCGAGGTCAGTACAGGTGCATCAAAGCTGGGACCGAGAGACTGAAAAACAGCTTCTATCTCAAGGCCATCAGACTGTTAAACAGCCACCACTAACACTGAGTGGCTGCTGCCAACACACTGACACTGACTCAACTCCAGCCACTTTAATAATGGGAATTGATGGGAAATGATGTAAATATATCACTAGCCACTTTAAACAATGCTACCTTATATAAATGTTACTTACCCTACATTATTCATCTCATATGCATACGTATATACTGTACTCTATATCATCGACGGTATCCTTATGTAATACATGTATCACTAGCCACTTTAACTATGCCACTTTGTTTACATACTCATCTCATATGTATATACTGTACTCGATACCATCTACTGTATCTTGCCTATGCTGCTCTGTACCATCACTCATTCATATATCCTTATGTACATATTCTTTATCCCCTTACACTGTGTACAAGACAGTATTTTTGGAATTGTTAGTTAGATTACTTGTTATTACTGCATTGTTGGAACTAGAAGCACAAGCATTTCGCTACACTCGCATTAACATCTGCTAACCATGTGTATGTGACAAATAAAATTTGATTTGATTTGATTTGACACGATGCACCTCAGCCAAGCCGCACTGCTTCTTGACACGATGCACCTCAGCCAAGCCAGCACTGATTCTTGACACGATGCACCTCAGCCAAGCCGCACTGCTTCTTGACACGATGCACCTCAGCTAAGCCAGCACTGATTCTTGACACGATGCACCTCAGCCAAGCCGCACTGCTTCTTGACACGATGCACCTTAGCCAAGCCGCACTGCTTCTTGACACGATGCACCTCAGCCAAGCCAGCACTGATTCTTGACACGATGCACCTCAGCCAAGCCAGCACTGCTTCTTGACACAATGCACCTCAGCCAAGCCAGCACTGATTCTTGACAAAATGCACCTCAGCCAAGCCGCACTGCTTCTTGACACGATGCACCTCAGCCAAGCCGCACTGCTTCCTGACACGATGCACCTCAGCCAAGCTGCACTGATTCTTGACACAATGCACCTCAGCCAAGCCGCACTGCTTCTTGACACGATGCACCTCAGCCAAGCCAGCACTGATTCTTGACACGATGCACCTCAGCCAAGCCAGCACTGATTCTTGACATGATGCACCTCAGCCAAGCCGCACTGCTTCTTGACAGAATGCACCTCAGCCAAGCCGCACTGCTTCTTGACACAATGCACCTCAGCCAAGCCCCACTGCTTCTTGACACAATGCACCTCAGCCAAGCCGCACTGCTTCTTGACACAATGCACCTCAGCCAAGCCACACTGCTTCTTGACACAATGCACCTCAGCCGAGTCTGACTCTCAACCGGAATTGATCCACTGTGCTGGGTAGCCTACATGGTGAAAGGTTGTCACGACGTGCTGATGTGGCTCCTCACACTCACGTGACTCAGCTGCCTGCTGCAGCTCTCAATCTCAACACACACACACACACACACACACACACACGGACACACACACACACACACACACACCCCTCTTGCTTTCCCGACTCAATCCCTCAGTCAGCAGCAGCAGGTCACAGTGAAATATATATTTTTAAGAAATCGCCATGGTTACCTGTGATGCAATTTAAAAGTAGTCCATAAAACAGCAACCGACACATGTTCACCCGCGACATCGTTTTCAAAGAAACCCAAAGTGGCTTGAAAACCCTGAGTGTACGCTCTGAACGCTCGGAATTTACAAACAGACATCAGAGCGTACTCTGACACACTCTAAGCAATTTACGAATGCACCCTTAGTTGTCAATCAAATGTATTTGGCATCGATCCAATGGGTGGGAAGGTATGGGAGTTTCCATTAATTTGTCAAAACATGGGTTGAGACAACCATACATTGGCAAGCAAGGCAAGCAGCAGAAGGAGGAGCAGTCTAATATTCCCCATCGTTTATCAGTGCAATTTTGACGACCAACTAGCTGAAAAAAGTTTGAGAGGATTTATCTAATTGTTCCTTTGTTAGATTTGAGCTCATCTTACTCTGGCTAGCATTAGTTGTTGATGTGCGTAACTAAGGGCGCGAGAGGCTACCTTTTCATGGTTGTTTGATCAGTAGGACTTTAAAGATCCCAAATGTAAGAGGACTCCCGTGGTATTTACATATTTACAGAAATCCATTCAGGTGTATTTTGTGGCTTTTGCCGAACATGTTCTAATGATCAAAAGTCACGCTGTTGCTTCTTCCTGTAAACACACTGACCAGTTCAAAGTGAATGATGACAGGCCCTACTTCCTGTAAACACACTGACCAGTTCAAAGTGAACGATGACAGGCCCTACTTCCTGTAAACAAACTGACCAGTTCAAAGTGAATGACGACAGGCCCTACTTCCTGTAAACAGACTGACAAGTTCAAAGTGAACGATGACAGGCCCTACTTCCTGTAAACACACTGACCAGTTCAAAGTGAATGATGACAGGCCCTACTTCCTGTAAACAGACTGACAAGTTCAAAGTGAACGATGACAGGCCCTACTTCCTGTAAACAAACTGACCAGTTCAAAGTGAATGATGACAGGCCCTACTTCCTGTAAACAGACTGACCAGTTCAAACTGAATGATGACAGGCCCTACTTCCTGTAAACAGACTGACCAGTTCAAACTGAATGATGACAGGCCCTACTTCCTGTAAACAGACTGACCAGTTCAAACTGAATGATGACAGGCCCTACTTCCTGTAAACAGACTGACCAGTTCAAAGTGAATGATGACAGGCCCTACTTCCTGTAAACAGACTGACCAGTTCAAAGTGAATGATGACAGGCCCTACTTCCTGTAAACACACTGACCAGTTCAAAGTGAATGATGACAGGCCCTACTTCCTGTAAACACACTGACAAGTTCAAAGTGAATGATGACGGGCCCTACTTCCTGTAAACACACTGACCAGTTCAAAATGAACGATGACAGGTGCATGTGGCAATAGGCTTGTTTGCATTAAGGCCTCGTGTAAAGCTCTGTCTCTAGTCCTGGACAAGACACATGTTTTTATTAGGTTTTATTTATTGCAGTGTCTATTAATTATACAAACGTAAAGCCGCTTTCCCACTCTATTGCTATAGACTTTTCACAAATGCCTAGCTATTATTGGTCATTCCCAAACATTCTATGAATGTCAGTTAATTATGAACAAATTCTTATTTACAATGACGGCCTACCCCGGACCAAACCCTCCCTTAACCCAGATGACGCTGGGCAGATTGTTCGCCGCCCTATGGGACTCTTGATCACGGCCGGTGGTGATACAGCCCGGGATCGAACCAGGGTCTGCAGTGATGCCTCTTCCACTGTGATGCAGCGCCTTAGACCACTGTGATACAGCCCCGGATCGAACAAGGGTCTGCAGTGATGCCTCTTCCACTATGATGCGGTGCCTTAGACCGCTGCGCCACTCGGTCTCCCATATTTTTCATATTCATGAACATGTGAAAATGACCTTATCTATGTGTTCGCGTGTCACAAAATAAAAATATTAAATAAAATGTGTCACATTGTTTCTAGGTGTGTATATGACAATATATTTTATATTTCATGTTGCTAAAACCCTGTCAGTTCCACTTTAAGAACATTAAAGTCAAACTAACGACATCACAATGATGGAGAAAAAAAATCATTGTTGGGCATTAGAACAGAAGTCTTAATCACAGGAGAATCTAACACACAGACTCTGTCAACTCCAATCTCTCTTTACATACACACACACACACACACACACACACACACACACACACACACACACACACACACACACACACTCACACTCACACTCACACTCACACTCACACTCACACTCACACTCTCCACCTGAATGATTTATGCATTTCTTATTTGTTGAAGCAAGGTGTCTACATTTCTGTTCCCCCAGTCAAACCAGCAGAAACAGAGACAAGGACAGAGACAGGGACAGGGACAGGGACAGGGACAGGGACAGAGACAAGGACAGGGACAGAGACAATGACAGAGACAGAGACAAGGACAGAGAAAGAGACAGAGACAGGGACAGGGACAGAGACAGGGACAGAGAAAGAGACAAGGACAGGGACAGAGAAAGAGACAAGGACAGAGAAAGAGACAGAGACAGGGACAGAGCCAAGGACAGGGACAGAGACAGAGACAAGGACAGAGAAAGAGACAGAGACAGAGACAGGGACAGAGAAAGAGACAGGGACAGGGACAGAGAAAGAGACAAGGACACAGAAAGAGTCAGGGACAGAGAAAGAGACAGGGACAGAGACAAGGACAGAGACAGAGACAAGGACAGAGACAGAGACAGAGACAAGGACAGAGCCAAGGACAGGGACAGAGACAGAGACAAGGACAGAGAAAGAGACAGAGACAGAGACAGGGACAGAGAAAGAGACAGAGACAGGGACAGAGAAAGAGACAGGGACAGAGAAATAGACAGGGACAGAGACAGAGACAGGGACAGAGAAAGAGACAAGGACAGAGACAAGGACAGAGACAGAGACAAGGACAGAGACAGAGACAAGGACAGAGACAGGGACAGAGAAAGTGACAGGGACAAAGAAATAGACAGGGACAGAGACAGAGACAGGGACAGAGAAATAGACAGGGACAGAGACGGAGACAGGGACAGAGAAATAGACAGGGAGAAAGACAAGGACAGAGACAGAGACAAGGACAGAGAAAGAGACAAGGACAGAGACAGAGACAGGGACAGGGACAGAGAAATAGACAGGGACAGAGACAGAGAAAGAGACAGAGACAAGGACAGAGACAGAGACAAGGACAGAGACAAGGACAGAGACAGAGACAAGGACAGAGAAATAGACAAGGACAGAGACAGAGACAAGGACAGAGAAAGAGACAGGGACAGAGACAGAGACAAGGACAGAGACAAGGACAGAGACAAGGACAGAGACAAGGACAGAGAAATAGACAAGGACAGAGACAAGGACAGAGACAGAGATAAGGACAGAGACAGAGACAAGGACAGAGAAAGAGACAGGGACAGGGACAGAGACAAGGACAGAGACAGAGACAAGGACAGAGACAGAGACAGGGACAGAGAAAGAGACAGAGACAGGGACAGGGACAGAGAAAGAGACAAGGACAGAGAAAGAGACAAGGACAGAGACAGGGACAGAGAAAGAGACAGAGACAAGGACAGAGACAGAGAAAGAGACAAGGACAGAGAAAGAGACAAGGACAGAGACAGGGACAGAGAAAGAGACAGGGACAGAGACAAGGACAGAGACAGAGACAAGGACAGAGACAAGGACAGAGACAGGGACAGAGAAAGAGACAAGGACAGAGACAGAGACAAGGACAGAGACAAGGACAGAGACAGGACAGAGACAGGGACAGAGAAAGAGACAAGGACAGAGACAGGGACAGAGAAAGAGACAGAGACAGAGACAGGGACAGAGAAAGAGACAAGGACAGAAAAAGAGACCCTGTAACCCTGTGAAGATACAGTAACTCTATGAAGATACACTAACGCTGTGAAGATACAGTAACCCTGTGAAGATACAGTAACCCTGTGAAGATACAGTAATGCTGTGAAGATACAGTAACCCTGTGAAGATACAGTAACCCTGTGAAGATACAGTAATGCTGTGAAGATACAGTAACTCTGTGAAGATACAGTAACCCTGTGAAGATACAGTAATGCTGTGAAGATACAGTATCCCTGTGAAGATACAGTAACCCTGTGAAGATACAGTAACCCTGTGAAGATACAGTAACCCTGTGAAGATACAGTAATGCTGTGAAGATACAGTAACCCTGTGAAGATACAGTAACCCTGTGAAGATACAGTAATGCTGTGAAGATACAGTATCCCTATGAAGATACAGTAACCCTGTGAAGATACAGTAATGCTGTGAAGATACAGTATCCCTGTGAAGATACAGTAACCCTATGAAGATACAGTAACCCTGTGAAGATACAGTAACCCTATGAAGATACATTAAGCGGCTTCTTCCTTGCTGAGCGGCCTTTCAGGTTATGTCGACACAGGACTCGTTTTACTGTGGATATAGATACTTTTGTACCTGTTTCCTCCAGCATCTTCACAAGGTCCTTTGCTGTTGTTCTGGGATTGATTTGCACTTTTTGCACTAAAGTATATTCATCTCTAGTAGTTTATCTCTCATCTGGTTACTGGATTCTAAACACTGTGGTCTATCTTCTACTACTTTCTTAATTCTGTGCGCCAAGAATCTTGCTAGAATGTTTGCATCACAACACTGAAGTGTAAGACGCCTCCAATTTTTAAAAGGACTGGATCTTTATATATACCACTTGGATCCTGTTTCAGTAATAATGAAATCAGACTTCCTTGTTGAGTTTCTGATAATCTACCATTTATAGAGTAGTGGTTAAAACATGCTAATAATGGTCCTCTGAGTATATCTAAACAAGTTTGATATACTTCCACTGGTATGCCATCCAGGCCTGGAGTTTGGTATACTTCCACTGGTATGCCATCTAGCCCTGGAGTTTGGTATACTTCCACTGGTATGTCATCCAGACCTGGAGTTTGGTATACTTCCACTGGTATGTCATCCAGCCCTGGAGTTTGGTATACTTCCACTGGTATGCCATCTAGCCCTGGAGTTTGGTATACTTCCACTGGTATGCCATCCAGACCTGGAGTTTGGTATACTTCCACTGGTATGTCATCCAGGCCTGGAGTTTGGTATACTTCCACTGGTATGCCATCTAGCCCTGGAGTTTGGTATACTTCCACTGGTATGTCATCCAGACCTGGAGTTTGGTATACTTCCACTAGTATGTCATCCAGGCCTGGAGTTTGGTATACTTCCACTGGTATGTCATCCAGGCCTGGAGTTTGGTATACTTCCACTGGTATGTCATCCAGGCCTGGAGTTTGGTATACTTCCACTGGTATGTCATCCAGGCCTGGAGTTTGGTATACTTCCACTGGTATGTCATCCAGCCCTGGAGTTTGGTATACTTCCACTGGTATGTCATCCAGCCCTGGAGTTTGGTATACTTCCACTGGTATGTCATCCAGCCCTGGAGTTTGGTATACTTCCACTGGTATGTCATCCAGACCTGGAGTTTGGTATACTTCCACTGGTATGCCATCCAGCCCTGGAGTTTGGTATACTTCCACTGGTATGTCATCCATACCTGGAATTTGGTATACTTCAACTGATATGCCATCTAGCCCTGGAGTTTGGTATACTTCAACTGGTATGCCATCTAGCCCTGGAGTTTGGTATACTTCAACTGGTATGCCATCTAGCCCTGGAGTTTACCCAGTCTTAAAGGGTTTAATTGCATCAAGAAGTTCCTCCTCTGTAATTTGGCCTTCACATGAGTCTTTCTGTACAGATGTTAATTTTACATTATTATCCACACAATTAGCTACGGTTAGTGGAGTTGGAGGAGACTGAAATGAAAACATATTCTTAAAGTACTTTACTTCATCTTTCAAAATATCATTTGGTGAATCATGCGTGACTCCATCATTTGTAACAAGTTTCAAAACAGTTTTTTGGCAGCATTTCTATCTTGAAGATTAAAAAATAATTTGGTGCATTTTTCCCCCATATTCCATCCAGTTCGCATTATTTTTTATAATATACAGTATTACACTGGATCTTTCTTGAATAAGTTCCTCCCTTTCTTTTTGTTTTTCCTCGTAGTTATTCTCAGCCTTTATGGTACAGTTTTTATTGCCATCTATCTGTACTGTTAGTCCGTCAATTTCCTTTGTTAAGGTGGACTCTTGATCTAAATTGCTCTTGTTTTATAGATGAGTACTGAATTGCATTTAAAAGTGTCCCATACAATAAGGGGATCTGCTGTACCTCCAGTATGTTATGTCTGAAAAAGTCAGTTGTAAATTCTTATGTCCTAGTTCTAAACAATTTATCATCTAGTAGTCTTTGATTAAATTTCCAACATCCTCAAATCTTCAAGTCTTTCCACAGATGTTCAATGGGATTCAAGTCTGGGCTTTGGCTGGGCCACTCAAGGACTTTCACATTCTTACTCTAAAGCCATTCCAGCATTGCTTTGGCTGTACCCCAGTCTAAGGTCGTTTGCTCTCTGAAGCAGGTTCTCACCAAGGATTTGCCTATATTTGGCTCCATTCATTGTTCCCTCTATCCTTAGTCTCCCAGTCTTTGCCGATGAAAAGCATCCCCATAGCATGATGCTGTCAACACCATGCTTCACAGTAGGGAATGTGTTAGACGGGTGATGAGCTGTGCCTGGTTTCCTCCAGATACTGCGCTTTGCATTCAGGCCAAAGAGTTCAATGTTTGTCTTATCAGACCACAGAATTGTTTACCTTATTCTCTTAGTCTTAGTCAACTCCAGGTGTGCCGTTATGTGCCTTTTTCTCAGGAGAATCTTCCTGTAGGGTCATTCTTCCCATAAAGTCCAGATTGGTGAAGTGATGTAGAGACTGTTGTCCTTCTGGCAGGTTCTTTCATCTCAGCCAAAGAACTCTGTAGTTCTGTCAGAGTGGTCATCGGGTTCTTGGTCACCTCCCAGACCACAGCCCTTCTTGCCCGGTTTCTCAGTTTGGTCAGACGGCCAGCTCTAGGCAGAGTCTGGGTAGTTCCATTTCCTAATGATGGAGAACTTGCTCTTGGAAACTTTCAACATTCTAGAACTTGTTTGATACCCTTCCCCAGATATATGCCTCATCACAACTCTTATCTCAGAGATCTACACACTTTGGACTTCGTGGTATAGTTTCTGCTCTGATATGCACTGTCAACTGTGGGACCTGTGCCTTTCTAAATGATGTGCAAACAATTGAATTGGCCACCGCTGGACTCTGCTGGACAATCAAGTTGTAGTGACATCTCAAGGATGATCAGAGGAAATTGGATGCACCTGAGCTCAATTTGGAGTGTCAGAGCAAAGTGGTGTGAATATGTATGTAAATTAGATATTTCATCATTTCATTTCCAACATATTTGCAACAATTTCTAAAAACATATTTTCACTTTATCATCATGGGTTATTGTGTGTAGATGGGTAACATGTAACAAAATGTGGAAGTCAAGGGGTATGAAAACCTTCTGAAAGCATATGTATATGAATGGACAAAGCCATCGATCACGTGACACCATTCCTTCCTATATGAAGATTCAAGTGTACATTGTAGCCAAATTAAGTAAGTGTCACGGTCGTCATAACGAGGAGACCAAGGCGAAGCGTGATAAGAATATATTCTTCTTTAATGAATGAAAAACACTGAACAACGTATATAAAACACCCGTGCAGCTTTATAAGACACGAGTGCTGACAGGCAACTACACACAGACAATAACCCACAAAACCAAAATGGAAAATGGCTGATGAACAGCTGTCTCTGATTGGGAACCAATTCAGGCCACCATAGACCTACATATACCTAGACATACTAAATCCCCATAGATATACAAAAAACCCTAGACAGATTAAAAACCTAGACAATACAAAAACTACACCAACCGCCCTTTGTCACACCCTGACCTAACCAAAATAATAAAGAAAACAAAGATAACTAAGGCCAGGGTGTGACAGTAAGTTAAGATGATGTCTCATGGAGACATAACATGCGCAGTTTGAGCTACTCCAGGAAGTGATGTTGCAGGCTAGCTCACTGCTGCCCCCCTCTCATTGACTATTTCAAGTTGAAGGCCGACCGGGGTACTGCAGGCTGCCGTTATCATCTAAATTACTCTTGAGTTTGTTCCTAACATTTCCTGCAATACCGTGGTCAGCCCAGAACCTCCGTGGCTTCAATGAGAGCATGGTTTTAACCATGATTTTTTTACATTTACTTGGTTTACGAACAGTGGAGCAGAACAAGCTCGTAATTTGGATTCTGATGGGGTACGACAGACAGTACAGTCATTTAAAATAATATTGCGTGAACTTATATTGGTGCTAAATGGCATGATTTTCAAAAGAAATGTGTTGGTTTAATGTGGACACACCCTTGAGAGAAGTACAAAGGAGGAGAGTAAGAAGAAGCTTGGGTGAGTTTGGCCCCATCCTGTCAATGTTACAGCTGCTGAGAGGGAGTCAGGTGTGTGTGTGTGTGTGTGTGTGTGTGTGTGTGTGTGTGTGTGCGCGTGTGTGTGTGTGTGTGTGTGTGTGTGTGTGTGTGTGTGTGTGTGTGTGTGTGTGTGTGTGTGTGTGTGTGGCGTTTTTTGCTGTGTGTGTCAAAGACCCTGGCAAAGACCCTGGGGAATCACTGAGAGGAAAGAGAGAGAGACGGGGTGGGGAGTAGCAGAGAGAGGGAGAGAGAGCGAGAGAGAGAGAGAGAGAGAGATGGAGGAAAGAGAGAGACAATGACAGCCTCGGGCTAAGCCAGGATAGAGGATGGCAGGCCAGGGCTAGAAAGCTTCCTCTACTCTCTGCTCCCTGCTGCCACAGTAACAAAACAAACCAACAAACCAGAAGAGAATATCAACCTCAAAACACCACACTGTGAGTGCATGAACAGTAGCTACGGTACCTCTATCTCAGCGTGCATCACAATTGGCACCCTATGCCCCTTTTAGTGTGCTACTTATGACCAGGACCAATAGGATGCACTAGAAAATGAATAAGGTTCCATTTGGGACGCATTCTCACTGTTCCTTGGTTACCTGAAACATTACTTAGAACACAGCACGACGAGGTACGGTTCTAAATTTGGCTCTGATGTTTGTGTTTACGAACAGGACCCGAAGTTTATTTTATTTTTATGGGGTAGATCAGCTTTAGTGTTGCAGATGGATTTTAGCTTCCATCAATGTAATTGTTTGCAGCATTTCCATCTCCTCATATTTATTTTGGTAAATATATACATTACCAGTCAAACGTTTGGATACACCTACTCATTCCATGATTTTTCTTATTTTTTTTTTTTACAATTTTCTACATTGTAGAATAATAGTAAAGACGTTATGAAATAACAAATATGGAATCATGTAGTAACCAAAAAAGTATTAAACAAATACTTGAGATTCTTCAAAGTAGCCATCCTTTGTCTTGATGACAGCTTTGCACACCCTTGGCATTCTCTCAACCAGCTTCATGAGGTAGTCACCTGGAATGCATTTCAATTAAGAGGTGTGCTTTGTTAAAAGTTAATTTTGTCGAATTTCTTCCCTTCTTAATGCGTTTGAGTCAATCAGTTCTGTTGTGACAAGGTAGGGGTGGTATATAGAAGATTTGGTAAAAGACCAAGTCCTTATTATGGCAAGAACAGCTCAAATAAGCAATGACAAATTACAGTCCATCACTACGTTAAGACATGAAGGTCAGTCAATCTAGAACATTTCAAGAACTTTGAAAGTTTCTTCAAGTGCAGTTGCAAAAACCATCAAGCGCTATGATGAAACTGGCTCACAGTGGCTCTCATGAGGACCACCCCAGGAAAGGAAGACCAAGAGTTACCTGCATTAGAGTTAACTGCACCTCAGATTGCAGCCCATATAAATGCATCCCAGAGTTCAAGTAACAGACACATCTCAACATCTACTGTTCAGAGGAGACTGTGTGAATCAGGCCTTCATGGTTGAATTGCTGCAAAGAAACCACTACAAAAGGACACCAATAATAAGAAGAGACTTGCTTGGGCAAAAAAACATGAGCAATTGACATTAGACCAGTGGAAATCTGTAATTTTAGTCTTATGAGTCCAAATTTGAGATTCTTGGTTCCAACCGCTGTGTCTTTGTGAGACGCAAAGTAGGTGAAAGGATGATCTCCACATGTGTGGTTCCCATCGTGAAGCATGGAGGAGGAGGTGTGATGGTGTGGCGCTGCTTTGCTGGTGATACTGTCAATGATTTATTTAGAATTCTGCAGCGATACGCCATCCCATCTGGTTTGGCTTAGTGGGACTTTTTCAACAGGACAATGACCCAACACACATCCAGGCTGTGTAAGGGTTATTTGACCAAGAAGGAGAGTGATGGAGTGCTGCTTTTTTACCTTTATTTAACTAGGCAAGTCAGTTAACAAATTCTTATTTTCAATGACTGCCTAGGAACAGTGGGTTAACTGCCTGTTCAGGGGCAGAAAGACAGATTTGTACCTTGTCAGCTCGGGATTTTAACTTGCAACCTAGTCCAATGCTCTAACCACTAGGCTACACTGCCGCCCCGCCCCTTCTGCTTCAGATGACCTGGCCTCCACAGTCACCTGACCTTAACCCAATTTGAGATGGTTTGGGATGAGTTGGACCGCAGAGTGTAGTAAAAGCAGCCAACATGTGCTCAGCATGTGGAAACTCCTTCAAGACGGTTGGAAAAGCATTGCAGGTGAAGCTGGTTGAGAGAATGCCAAGTGTGCAAAGCTGTCATCAAGGCAAATGGTGGCTACTTTGAAGAATCTCAAATATAAAATACATTTTGATTTGTTTAGCACATTTTCGGTTACTACATGATTCTATATGTGTTATTTCATAGTTTTGATGTCTTCACTATTATTCTACGATGTAGAAATTAGTTTAAAAAAACTTGAAACAGTAGGTGTGTCCAAATTTGACTGGTACTATATATACAACTTATATATATATATTTATTTATACTTTATATATATATATATATATATATATATATATATATATATATATATATATATATATACACACTTTGCCTTCGGAAAGTATATAGACCCCTTGACTATTTCCAAATTTTGTTAAGTTACAACCTTGTTCTAAAATTAATACAAAATAATACAAAATCCTCACCAATCTACACACAATACCCCATAATGACAAATGGAAAACAGCTTTTTAGAAATGTTTGCAAATGCATTAAAAATTTAAAATACGTATTTACATAAGTATTCAGACCCTTTGCTATGAGACTCGAAATCGAGCTCGGGTGCATCCTGTTTCCATTGATAATCCTTAAGGTGTTTCTACAACTTGATTGGTGTCCACCTGTGGTAAATTTAATTGATTGGACATGATTTGGAAAGGCACCCTCCTGTCTTTACAAGGTCCCACAGGTGACAATGTATTTTGGGGGAAGGATACCAAAAAATGTCTGCATTCTTTAAAAACACAGTGGCCTCCATCATTCTTTAATGGAAGACGTTTGGAACCCCCCAAGACACTCCCTGAGCTGGCCGCCTGGCCAAACTGAGCAATCGGGGGAGAAGGGCCTTGGTCAGGAGGTGACCAAGAACCCGATGGCCACTCTGATAGAGCTCTAGAGTTGGGAGAACCTTCCAGAAGGACAACCATCTCTGCAGCACTCCACCAATCCCCACAGGAGTCACTCTTCAGTAAAAGGCGCATGACAACCCACATGGAGTTTGCCAAAAGGCACCTAAAGACTCTCCGACCATGAGAAACAAGGTTCTGTCTTGGAGCTCAATCCTGTCTCCGAGCTCTACGGACAATTCATTCTTGAACATGGGGCAAGACATTCTTACTAATCTGCTAGAGAACCAGTTTGGATTTACGTGTAACTTTTGTATGACTGAAGCCTTTAGTCAATATTTATTTTTATATTTCAATGCCATACAACACTCCTTCCGTGGCCTCCAACTGCTCTTAAACGCTAGTAAAACCAAATGCATGCTTTTCAACCGTTCGCTGCCTGCACCCGCATGCCTGACTAGCATCACCACCCTGGATGGTTCAGAGCTAGAATATGTGGACATCTATAAGTACCTAGGTGTCTGGCTAGACTGTAAACTCTCCTTCCAGACTCATATCAAACATCTCCAATCTAAAATCAAATCTAGAGTTGGCTTTCTATTCCGCAACAAAGCATCCTTCACTCACGCCGCCAAACTTACCCTAGTAAAACTGACTATCCTACCAATCCTCGACTTCGGCGAAGTCATCTACAAATAGCTTCCAACACTCTACTCAGCAAACTGGATGCAGTTTATCACAGTGCCATCCGTTTTGTTACTAAAGCACCTTATACCACCCACCACTGCGACCTGTATGCTCTAGTCGGCTGGCCCTCGCTACATATTCGTCGCCAGACCCACTGGCTCCAGGTCATCTACAAGTCCATGCTAGGTAAAGCTCCGCCTTATCTCAGTTCACTGGTCACGATGGCAACACCCACCCGTAACACGCGCTCCAGCAGGTGTATCTCACTGATCATCCCTAAAGCCATAACCTCATTTGGCCGCCTTTTGTTCCAGTTCTCTGCTGCCTGTGACTGGAACGAATTGCAAAAATCGCTGAAGTTGGAGACTTTTATCTCCCTCACCAATTTCAAACACCTGCTATCTGAGCAGCTAACCGAACTCTGCAGCTGTACATAGTCTATCAGTAAATAGCCCACCCAATTTTACCTACCTCATCCCCATACTGTTTTTATTTATTTACTTTTCTGCTCTTATGCACACCAATATCTCTACCTGTACATGACCATCTGATCATTTATCACTCCAGTGTTAATCTGCAAAATTGTAATTATTCGCCTACCTCCTCATGCCTTTTGCACACAATGTATATAGACTCTCTTTTTTTCTACTGTGTTATTGACTTGTTAATTGTTTACTCCATGTGTAACTCTGTGTTGTCTGTTCACACTGCTATGCTTTATCTTGGCCAGGTCGCAGTTGTAAATGAGAACTTGTTCTCAACTAGCCTACCTGGTTAAATAAAGGTGAAATAAAAATAAATTTAAAAAAAGATGAGTGAGGTAAGGCAATAAATAGGCCTTAGTGGCGTTATAATTACAATTTAGCAATTAAACACTGGAGTGATAGATGTGCTGAATATGAATGTGCAATTAGAGATACTGGTGTGCAAAGGAGCAAAAATAAATAAATAACAATATGGGGATGAGGTAGTTGGGTGGGCTATTTACAGGTGGGCTATGTACAAGTGCAATGATCTGTAAGCTTCTCTGATGGCTGATGCTTGATGTTAGTGAGATATAAGAGATATAAGACTCCAGGTTTAGTGATTTTTGCAATTTGTTCCGGTCATTGGCAGCAGAGAACTGGACGGAAAGGCGGCCAAAGTAGGAATTGGCTTTGGAGGTGATCAGTGAAATATACCTGCTGGAGCGCGTGCTACGGGTGGGTGCTGCTATGGTGACCAGTGAGCTGAAA
Source organism: Oncorhynchus mykiss (assembly GCF_013265735.2). Taxonomy (NCBI): domain Eukaryota; kingdom Metazoa; phylum Chordata; class Actinopteri; order Salmoniformes; family Salmonidae; genus Oncorhynchus; species Oncorhynchus mykiss. Next base: position 86,109,754 of record NC_048572.1, on the reverse strand, counting down.
TTCAATTACCCTAAGATATGTAAACATAGCAACCAAACATGAGTAAAAATAAAAAACCTATGTAACAGATAACTAATTGATCCCACTTCTCTAAAATACTCCTCAGATTTACTGACAGCCAAATGAATGTCATTGCTTTAACTAGCAAAGACTTATAGATGACCTGGAGCCCGTGGGTTTGCCGACAAATATGAAATGAGGGCCAGCCATCGAGAGCGTACAGGTTGCAGTGGTGGGTAGTATATGGGGCTTTGGTGACAAAACGGATGGCACTGTGATAGACTGCATCCAATTTGGTGTGTAGAGTGTTGGAAGCTATTTTGTAAATGACATCACCAAAGTCAAGGATCAGTAGGATAGTCAGTTTTATAATGGTATGTTTGGCAGCATGAGTGAAGGATGCTTTGTTGCAAAATAGGAAGCCGATTCTAGATGTAATTTTAATGTGAGTCTGGAAGGAGAGTTTACAGTCTAACAAGACACCTAGGTTTTTGTTGTTGTCCACATATTCTAAGTCAGAACCGTCCAGAGTAGTGATGCTAGACGGGCGGGCAGGTGCGGGCAGCGATCGGTTGAAGAGCATGCATTTAGTTTAACTAGCATTTAAGAGCAGTTGGTGGCCACAGAAGGAGAGTTGTATGGCATTGAAGCTCTTCTGGAAGTTAGTTAACACAGTGTCCAAAGAAAGGCCAGAAGTATACAGAATGGTGTCGTCTGCGTAGAGGTGGAACAGAGAATCACCAGCAGCAAAGGCGACATCATTGAAATATACAGAAAAGAGTCGGCCTGAGAATTGAACCCTGTGGCACCCCCATAGAGACTGCCAGAGGTCCGGACAACAGGTCCTCCAATTTGACACACTGAACTCTTTCTGAGAAGTAGTTGGTGAACCAGGCGAGGCAGTCATTTGAGAAACCAAGGCAGTTGAGTCTGCCGATAAGAATGCGGTGATTGACAGAGTCGAATGCCTTGGCCAGGTCGATGAATACGGCTGCACAGTAATGTCTTTTATCGATGGCGGTTATGATGTCGTTTAGGACCTTGAGTGTTGCTGAGGTACACCTATGACCAGCTCGGAAACCAGATTGCATAGCGGAGATAGTACTTGGGATTTGAAATGGTCGGTGATCTGTTTGTTAACTTGGCTTTTGAAGACCTTAGAAAGTCAGGGTAGGATGGATATAGGTCTGTAACAGTTTGGGTCTAGAGTGTCTGCCCCTTTGAAGAGGGGGATGCCCGCGGCAGATTTTCAATCTTTGGGGTTCTCAGACGATACGAAAGAGAGGTTGAACAGGCTAGTAATAGGGGTTGCAACAATTGCGGCGGATAATTTTAGATAGAAAGAGTCCAGATTGTCTAGCCCAACTGATTTGCAGGGGTCCAGATTTTGCAGCTCTTTCAGAACATCAGCTATCTGGATTTAGGTGAAGGACAAATGGGGAGGGTTGGGCAAGTTGCTGTAGGGGGTGCAGAGCTGTTGACCACGTGGAAAGCATGGCCAGCCGTAGAAAAATGCTTATTGAAATCTTCAATTATCGTGGATTTATCAGTGGTTCCATTTCAATATTATCGCTTGCACAGTGCTCCTTGGGATGTTTAAAGCATGGGAAATATTTTTTGTATCCAAATCCGGCTTTAAACTTCTTCACAACAGTATCTCGGACCTGCCTGGTGTGTTCCTTGTTCTTCATGATGCTCTCTGCGCTTTTAACGGACCTCTGAGACTATCACAGTGCAGGTGCATTTATACGAAGACTTGATTACACACAGGTGGATTGTATTTATCATCATTAGTCATTTAGGTCAACATTGGATCATTCAGAGATCCTCACTGAACTTCTGGAGAGAGTTTGCTGCACTGAAAGTAAAGGGGCTGAGTAATTTTGCACGCCCAATTTTTCATTTTTTGATTTGTTAAAATTTTTTGAAATATCCAAAAAATTTCGTTCCACTTCATGATTTTGTCCCACTTGTTGTTGATCCTTCACAAAAAAATACAGTTTTATATCTTCATGTTTGAAGCCTGAAATGTGGCAAAAGGTTGCAAAGTTCAAGGGGGCCGAATACTTTCGCAAAGCACTGTAGCTAGCTCTATCTCTCTCTCTCTCTCTCTCTTTCTATCTCTCTCTCTCTCTCTGTCTCTCTCTCTCTCTATATATATATATCTCTCTCTTTCTCTCTCTCTATCTTTCTCTCTCTCTCTCTCTCTCTCTCTCGCTCAGTCTCTTGCTTCTCCTTAATTTTGGAAGAAATTAATTTGTTCAACAAGTTAACACTGGGTTATCGCTGTCCGCCACAATTCATTTTCTGCCGGTCAAATATGCTTCCTTAGGCTTAATGTTTTCAGTGTTCCTAATGTGCATTCCTAGTTGTGCATGAAAAAGTCAACATTCAGCATTGAAATTCAAGCTCTAGTCATGTGGCATAAAAACATCACAAAAAATGTGGAGGAAAAACAAACAATGTTTGAAAAGAGAGGGAGGAGAAAGGAGAGGTAGGAGAAAAGAGAGGCAGGAGAATAGAGAGGCAGGAGAATAGAGAGGCAGGAGAATAGAGAGGCAGGAGAATAGAGAGGCAGGAGAATAGAGAGGCAGGAGAAAAGAGAGGCAGGAGAAAAGAGAGGCAGGAGAATAGAGAGGCAGGAGAAAAGAGAGACAGGAGAAAAGAGAGGCATTAGAAAAGAGAGGCAGGAGAAAAGAGAGACATTAGAAAAGAGAGGCAGGAGAATAGAGAGGCAGGAGAATAGAGAGGCAGGAGAATAGAGAGGCAGGAGAATAGAGAGGCAGGAGAATAGAGAGGCAGGAGAATAGAGAGGCAGGAGAGGCAGGAGAAAAGAGAGGCAGGAGAAAAGAGAGGCAGGAGAAAAGAGAGGCATTGGAAAAGAGAGGCAGGAGAAAAGAGAGACATTAGAAAAGAGAGGCAGGAGAAAAGAGAGGCAGGAGAAAAGGGAGGCAGGAGAATAGAGAGGCAGGAGAATAGAGAGGCAGGAGAATAGAGAGGCAGGAGAATAGAGAGGCAGGAGAGGCAGGAGAAAAGAGAGGCAGGAGAGGCAGGAGAAAAGAGAGGCAGGAGAATAGAGAGGCAGGAGAATAGAGAGGCAGGAGAATAGAGAGGCAGGAGAGGCAGGAGAATAGAGAGGCAGGAGAGGCAGGAGAAAAGAGAGGCAGGAGAAAAGAGAGGCAGGAGAAAAGAGAGGCATTGGAAAAGAGAGGCAGGAGAAAAGAGAGACATTAGAAAAGAGAGGCAGGAGAAAAGAGAGGCAGGAGAAAAGGGAGGCAGGAGAATAGAGAGGCAGGAGAATAGAGAGGCAGGAGAATAGAGAGGCAGGAGAATAGAGAGGCAGGAGAGGCAGGAGAAAAGAGAGGCAGGAGAGGCAGGAGAAAAGAGAGGCAGGAGAATAGAGAGGCAGGAGAATAGAGAGGCAGGAGAATAGAGAGGCAGGAGAGGCAGGAGAAAAGAGAGGCAGGAGAATAGAGAGGCAGGAGAATAGAGAGGCAGGAGAATAGAGAGGCAGGAGAATAGAGAGGAAGGAGAATAGAGAGGCAGGAGAATAGAGGCAGGAGAATAGAGAGGCAGGAGAAAAGAGAGGCAGGAGAATAGAGAGGCAGGAGAATAGAGAGGCAGGAGAATAGAGAGGCAGGAGAATAGAGAGGCAGGAGAAAGAAGAAAAGCGAAGAGAGAAACAGAGACTCCTGTCCTTCTGTCTGTGTTTAATTATTGCTGATTAAAGTTACATTTTCTAGGTCTTTCATCTTCTCACATCACAGGCAGGGGATTTAGCTAGCGTGACTTCCCTGTCCGACGTCCCGGGCTATGTTCCAAATGGCATCTTATTCTGACCAATAGCAGTGCACTACACAGAGAATAGGGTGCCATTTGGGATGCAGAACCTAGTGTATCAAATTCTCCCTGTAATCTTTCAGTAGCCCCTATCTCTGACCTTCTCCTTGCGTGTGCGTGCGTGTGTGTGTGTGCGTGTGTGTGTGTGTGTGGGGGGGGGCAACCAATTTATAACATCTCTGAGTGATTTAGTTGATTAGACCCTCTCCACAGATTAGAGCTAGCCTGCTCCCAGATCAGTTTGTGCTCCTGAGAACTCCATTGATATCATTGTCAAACCAAACATGACAAATCCATAAGGAGTTGGCAAGTGCAGATAAACAGACTGACACTCAGGCTTCTTGAATTAGGATTTGTGGAGAAATGACAAGTATAGGATAGTGTATGCAGAAAATACACTACATGAACAAAAGTATGTGGACACACATACTGCTTGTCGACCATCTCATTCCAAAAATCATGGGCAATCCCCCTTTTGCTGCTATAACAGCCTCCACTCTTCTCAGAAGACTTTTCCACTAGATGTTGGAACATTGCTGTGGGGACTTGCTTCCATTCAGCCACAAGAGCATTAGTGATGTCGGGCACAGATGATGGGCGATTAGGCCTGGCTCGCAGTTGGCGTTCCACTTCATTCGAAAGGTGTTCGATGTGGTTGAGGTCAGCGCTCTCGGCAGGTCAATCAAGTTCTTCCACACCGATCTCGACATACCATTTCTGTATAGACCTGGCTTTGTGCACGGGGGCATTGTCAGCTACTACAGCGACTGAAATGACTGCAACGCTTAACAAAGATCTGCAGTTAGCTTCAGAGTGGTCGGCAAGGAATAAATTGGCCCTAAATATTTCTAAAACTAAAAGCATTGTAGTTGGGACAAAACACTCACTAAACCTCAACTAAATCTTGTAATGAATAATGTGGAAATTGAGCAAGTTGAGATGTCATGGTCAACACATATTGATACAGTAGTAGCTAAGACCGGGAGAAGCCTGTCCATAATAAAGCGATGCTTTGCCTTCTTAACAACACTATCAACAAAGCAGGCCTTAGTTTTTTTGTACCTTCAGTTGTGTGGTCAGGTGCCACGAAAAAGGACTCAGGAAAATTGCAAATGGCTCAGAACAGAGCAGCACGGCTGGCCCTTGGATGTACACAGAGAGCAAACATTAATAATATGCATGTCAATCTCTCCTGGCTCGAAGTAGATGAGAGATTGACTTCATCACTACTTGTTGAATGCACCAAGCATTTTTACGCGTCAGGTCAGGTTTTACGCGTCACACAGCTCGGACACCCATTCATACCCCACAAGACATATTACCAGAGTTCTCTTCACAGTACCCAAGTCCAGACAGACTATGGGGAGGGGTACAGTACTACATAGAGGCATGATAACATGGAACTCTATTCCACATCAACAAATTGAGCAGTAAAATTAGATAAAAAAAAAAAACAGATGTAAAAAAATAACCCTGCTTTGGAGATCCATTATAAATACAAATACAAAAGGCTGAAACAGGAAAGGGCCTAGTGTCTTAACGACTGTTAGTGTCTTAACGACTGTTAGTGTCTTAACGACTGTTAGTGTCTTAACGACTGTTAGTGTCTTAACGACTGTTAGTGTCTTAACGACTGTTCCACATGTGTAAGTTCATTAATTGATTATAGTTCACTGAACAAGCATGGGAAACAGTGTTTAAACCCTTTACAACGAAGATCTGTGAAGTTATTTGGATTTTTACGAAATATCTTTGAAAGACCGAGTCCTGAAAAAGGGACCTTTCTTTTTTTCCAGTTGTTTTAATGGACAAAAAAATTGCTTTTCTTTCAAAAACAAGGACATTTCTAAGTGACCCAAAACTTCTGATCGGTAGTGTATATAAACTCAGCAAAGAAACAAACGTCCCTTTTTTCAGGACTCTGTCTTTCAAAGATAATTCGGGCAACAGGACCGGATGGCAGGCAGACTCAGGGTAGGCAGAGGTCAACAATCCATAGGTGGTTAAAGGTACAGGTCGGCAGACAGGATCAGGGTCAGGGTCAGGCAGAGTGGTCAGGCAGGCGGGCTCAGAGTCAGGACAGGCAAGGGTCAAAACCAGGAAGGCGAGAGAAAAAAAGAGAGACTGGAAAATGCAGAAGCTGAGAACGAAAACACTGGTTGACTTGACAAACAAGACAATAATGGGGAAGATGGGTGACACCTAGAGGGGGGTGGAGACAAGCACAAGGACAGGTGAAACAGATCAGGGTGTGACATATGAACATTTCTGGGATCTTTGACTTCAGCTCATGAAACATGGGACCAACACTTTACATGTTGCATTTATATTTTTGTTCTGTGTAAAAAAAATATTAAAAAAATGGAGAAAGCTTAATGCAACATCTTTTTACCCATCACATCTTTTAATCAAACTGAATCCACAGGTTTTACGCAACAACATAACTTCTGGGAGAGCGTGATGGTCTCCTTTTGAACAATTATGATATCTGCAATGAGTT
>NC_048572.1:86055914-86098414 GCF_013265735.2 Oncorhynchus mykiss | reverse complement strand
CTAACTGTAAGTCGCTCTGGATAATATAATCTGCCAAATGACTCAAATGTAAAATGTAGGCTTCCCATAGCTTGTAATTTCCACTTTAAAATGTCAGACTTGATTTGCCCTAACTAAAATTATATCAACCTCTACAAAAATGTTAATTAATTATAATCCACATAATAATTCACATTTCCTGTTGCTGCAGGATTATTCCCCTGCTGTGAGAAACTAGTCAAATTAAGATCCTACACCTGTATAGGGCTCTGCTAAAAAAGTATTGAACTATGAATGACATATAGAGTAAGCTGCTGTCTGTCCTCCAACTCTCAATCTGCATCCCAAATGGCACCCTATTCATAAATAGTGCAGCAGAACACTGTTACGTTCAACCTTGAATTCAGCAGGACTTGCTATGAAGGGAATGAAGCAATGAGTGTGTATGTCATGCTGGGGTTCAGAGAGAGAGAGAGAGATACCAACAATACAAATTAGTCCGAATTCAGATCCAAATTCACGATAAGAGATTTTTCACTTTGAAGAACAAGTACATCTGACAGTGTTATTATATAACTTTGAAAAATGGGGAAGGGGACTGGACAATTTCACCTGCCTGTCTGGCTTCCTACCACTCATAATCATTCAAGATTACAACGCGTGTCAGTGTGTGCATCTCAATTGGCACCCTGTTCCCTATATAGTGCACTACTTTAAACCTCAATTGGCACCCTGTTCCCTATATAGTGCACTACTTCTGACCTCAATTGGCACCCTGTTCCCTATTTAGTGCACTACTTTTGACCTCAATTGGCACTCTATTCCCGATATAGTGCACTACTCTGACCTCAATTGGCACCCTGTTCCCTATATAGTGCACTACTTCTGACCTCAATTGGCACTCTATTCCCTATATAGTGCACTACTTCTGACCTCAATTGGCACCCTGTTCCCTATATAGTGCAGTACTTTTGACCTCAATTGGCACTCTATTCCCTATATAGTGCACTACTTTAGACCTGAATTGGCACTCTATTCCCTATATAGTGCACTACTTCTGACCTCAATTGGCACTCTATTCCCTATATAGTGCACTACTTTAGACCTCAATTGGCACTCTATTCCCTATATAGTGCACTACTTTAGACCTGAATTGGCACTCTATTCCCTATATAGTGCACTACTTCTGACCTCAATTGGCACTCTATTCCCTATATAGTGCACTACTTTAGACCTCAATTGGCACTCTATTCCCTATATAGTGCACTACTTTAGACCTCATTTGGCACTCTATTCCCGATATAGTGCACTACTTTTACCTCAATTGGCACTCTATTCCCTATATAGTGCACTACTTTTGACCAAGGCTCTGGCCAGTGTTCCTGGTTAAATAAAATATAACATGTCAAGCCACCACCATCCCTATAAATAACTCATTGTCAGAAGGACTCAAGAACAGTATGATATTTTGAACATATTATATTATGAACATGTACGTAATACATGTGTCAATACGAATAAAGACGGATAGTCCCCTATTGCAAACTATCAGCAACTCATGTCATGAAAATGCAGGGTGGTTTAAAACCTCTAATGGATTGGTGCTAACGTAGGCTAATGTGATTAGCATAACTTAAGTAACAAGAAAATAACGCAGGACATAGACATATCTGATATGGACAGAAAGCTTGCATTCTTGTTAATCTAACTGCACTGTCCAGTTTACAGTAGCTATTACAGTGAAAGAATGCCATGCTATTGTTTGAGGAGAGTGCAACGTTATGGAAATTTATTAGAAACCAATTAGGCACAATTGTGCAGTCTTGATTCAACATTTTGAACAGAAATGCAATGGTTCATTGAATCAGTCTAAAACTTTGCACATACACTGCTACCATCTATCTGCCAAACTTTAAATTGCGCCTAGATTCCTAAATCATAAATTGGCCTTCCTCTTGCATTTCAAAGATTATGGGGATTTTTTTTTTTTAACTAACAATAAAACGTATGTTTTTTCTTTGTATTATCTTTTACCAGATTATCTCTTACCAGATGTGTTATATTCTCCTACATTAATTTCACGTTTCCACAAACTTCAAAGTGTTTCCTTTCGAATGGTATCAATAATATGCACATCCTCGCTTCAGGTTCTGAGCTACAGGCAGTTAGATTTGGGTATGTCATTTTAGGTCCTGAGCTACAGGCAGTTCGATTTGGGTATGTCATTTTAGGTCCTGAGCTACAGGCAGTTCGATTTGGGTATGTCATTTTAGGTCCTGAGCTACAGGCAGTTAGATTTGGGTATGTCATTTTAGGTCCTGAGCTACAGGCAGTTCGATTTGGGTCCTGAGCTACAGGCAGTTAGATTTGGGTTTGTCATTTTAGGCCAAAGTTGAAAAAAGGGGTCTGATCCTACACAACGAAAATGCCGAGCTGTTTAAACCCACAGCTATACGCTACATAACCAAAACTCATCTATTCTACAACACCCTGGTCATACATTTTGTCCAGGTAAAGTGTTCTTATCTGGTTCCAAGGACAACAAAAAATGACTTTATGTTACAAATCACCGGTTTCTCTAAAACACTGGCCCATTATGTTCCACAGCACCTGTTTCCCTAGAAAAATGGCCCATTATGTTCTAAAGACCACATCACATTATTCAGTTTATCGCACACACACACACACATCATTCTGTTCATCACGGTCACAGTGCAAGAGCTTTTAATTCCGTGCATTTCCGTAGAAAACTGGCCCATTATATTCCAAAGCCCCTGTTCCCCTAGAAAACTGGCCCATTGTGTTCCAAAGTCCCTGTTTCCCTAGAAACTGGGCCTTTATGTTCCAAAGCTCCTGTTTCCCTAGAAAACTGGCCCATTATATTCCAAAGCCCCTGTTCCCCTAGAAAACTGGCCCATTATGTTCCAAAGCCCCTGTTTCCCTAGAAAACTGGCCCATTATATTCCAAAGCCCCTGTTCCCCTAGAAAACTGGCCCATTGTGTTCCAAAGCCCCTGTTTCCCTAGAAACTGGCACATTGTGTTCCAAAGCCCCTGTTTCCCTAGAAACTGGCCCATTATATTCCAAAGCCCCTGTTCCCCTAGAAAACTGTGACATTATGTTCCAAAGCCCCTGTTTCCCTAGAAAACTGGCCCATTATATTCCAAAGCCCCTGTTCTCCTAGAAAACTGACCCATTATGTTCCAAAGCCCCTGTTTCCCTAGAAAACTGTCCCATTATATTCCAAAGCCCCTGTTCCCCTAGAAAACTGGGCCATTATGTTCCAAAGCACCTGTTTCCCTAGAAAACTGGCCCATTATATTCCAAAGCCCCTGTTCCCCTAGAAAACTGGGCCATTATATTCCAAAGCACCTGTTTCCCTAGAAAACTGGCCCATTATTTTCCAAAGCCCCGAAGTATGAAAAGAGAAATGCCATTTAAACACTGAACAGGAAAGATGCAGAGAGCCCTGTACATTTAGTGAGCTTTACTTTTGATTTATCTTTGACAATTAGATTCCGGTGTGTGATACAGAAGTCCCCTGTACGTCGTTGTTACTGAGTCTCTACGGTAACAGAGCAGGAATACGTCACGAATACGGCATCTTCTTTATTCACTATTTAGTGACACAACGGAGAAGAGGCGTATAGTTAGTTTTTCCCAGTCTGCTTCTGTCTGCCAGGTGCTTCGGCGTCATAATAATGATTGCCAGTCATAAGCAACCCTCCATAACATGTAAAACGTTCAGTAAAAAAAAGAAAAGAGGTTTTCATCAGCTTGATCAACAAGATGTTTTTATGACAATTTCCCAGCTGTTCGCTGCTGGAGACTTGCTAACTAACTATCGTTCTGACAGTTTGGATCCAATCAGGAAACGTTTTACATAGACCGGAGATGGAGGTAGCTGACTTTTTATTTTTTTTTCACACAGTTATATTGGTTGGAAAAAAAAAATGATACGCGTTTTTCATATTTCACATTTCATAGTTTTTATTTTATCCAATATGGAAATCATCCTATCTCAAGGAAGTACCTGAAGTAAACATGTTCCTAACATAGTGCATGTTGTTCAGCTGTCTCAGGTTGGAATATCCTAATATATGTATACTGAGTGGACAAAACATTAGGAACACCTGCTCTTTCCATGACAAAATCCAAATTAAATCAAATTGTATTAGTCATATGTGTCGAATACAACAGGTATAACCTGTGAAAGGTAAGTTAATGTAAAATCCTCTTCATGCAAATCACAGGGATCTGGGCCTGTTCCCGAGAAAGCAGTATATTGTTCGGGTCGGGCTCGTCAGGCTCGTTAAAGGGGAAAAAGGATTCTGCCAGTCGGTGGTGAGTAATTGCAGTCCTGATGTCCAGAAGTTATTTTCGGAGGATACAGGTTAAAGAAGGATTTTTAAGCCTTGAGACAATTGAGACATGGATTGTGTAACGGTTCTCTTGTTGTGTAGTAGAGGCGGACCAAAACGCAGCGTGGTGGTTGTTCATCGTATTTTAATGAAGACACTATACATGAACAAAACTAACGAAAACAAGAAACGTGAGAACAAAAACAGCCCTATCTGGTGCAAACACAAAGACAGGAACAATCACCCACAAACACACAGTGAAACCCAGGCTACCTAAATATGGTTCCCAATCAGAGACAATGACGAACACCTGCCTCTGATTGAGAACCATATCAGGCCGAACATAGAACTAGACCAAAACATAGAAAAACAAACATAGACTGCCCACCCACCTCACGCCCTGACCATACTAAATAAAACAAAAACAAAGGAAATAGAGGTCAGAACGTGACAGTACCCCCCCCCAAAGGTGCGGACTCCGGCCGCAAAACCTTGACCTATAGGGGAGGGTCTGGGTGGGCGTCTGTCCGCGGTGGCGGCTCTGGCGCGGGACGCGGACCCCACTTCGCCATTGTCTCAGTCCGCCTTATTGTCCGCCTCCGTGGCTTACTCACCATGCCCACCCCTCTCAATGACCCCACTGGACAGAGGGGCTGCTTGGGACAGAGGGGCAGCTTCTCGGGACAGAGGGACAGCTGCTCGGGACAGAGGGACAGCTGCTCGGGACAGAGGGACAGCTGCTCGGGACAGAGGGACAGCTGCTCGGGACAGAGGGACAGCTGCTCGGGACAGAGGGACAGCTGCTCCGGGCGGAGGGGCTCTAGCGGCCCCTGGCTGACTGGCGGCACTGGCGGCCCCTGGCTGACTGGCGGCCCCTGGCTGACTGGCGGCACTGGCGGCCCCTGGTTGACTGGCGGCGCTGGCGCTGGGCTGACTGGCGGCACTGGCGGCCCCTGGTTGACTGGCGGCACTGGCGGCCCCTGGCTGACTGGCGGCCCCTGGCTGACTGGCGGCACTGGCGGCCCCTGGCTGACGGGCGGCATTGGCGGCTCCTGGCAGACGGGCGGCACTGGCGGCGCTGGGCAGACGGGCGGCGCTGGGCAGACGGGCGGCACTGGCGGCGCTGGGCAGACGGGCGGCGCTGGCGGCGCTGGGCAGACGGGCGGCGCTGGCGGCGCTGGGCAGACGGGCGGCGCTGGCGGCGCTGGGCAGACGGGCGGCGCTGGCGGCGCTGGGCAGACGGGCGGCGCTGGCGGCGCTGGGCAGACGGGAAGCTCCGATGGCGCCGGGCAGACGCGAAGCTCCGACAGAGGCGCCGGGCAGACGGGAAGCTCCGGCAGAGGCGCCGGACAGGCGGGAGGCTCCGGCAGAGGCGCCGGACAGGCGGGAGGCTCCGGCAGAGGCGCCGGACAGGCGGGAGGCTCCGGCAGAGGCGCCGGACAGGCGGGAGGCTCCGGCAGAGGCGCCGGACAGGCGGGAGGCTCCGGCAGAGGCGCCGGACAGGCGGGAGGCTCCGGCAGAGGCGCCGGACAGGCGGGAGGCTCCGGCAGCGGCGCCGGACAGGCGGGAGGCTCCGGCAGAGGCGCCGGACAGGCGGGAGGCTCCGGCAGAGGCGCCGGACAGGCGGGAGGCTCCGGCAGAGGCGCCGGACAGGCGGGAGGCTCCGGCAGCGCTGGAGAGGAGGAAGGTTCTGGACGGATGGGCCGGAGAGACAGCCTGGTACGGGGAGCTGCCACCGGAGGGCTGGGGTGTGGAGGTGGTGACGGATAGACCGGGCCGTGCAGGCGCACTGGAGCTCTTGAGCACCGAGCCTGCCCAACCTTACCCGGTTGAATGGTCCCGGTCGCCCTGCCAGTGCGGCGAGGTGGAATAGCCCGCACTGGGCTATGCAGGCGAACCGGGGACACCGTGCGCAAGGCTGGTGCCATGTAAGCCGGCCCAAGGAGACGCACTGGAGACCAGATGCGTAGAGCCGGCTTCATGGCACTTGGCTCGATGCCCACTCTAGCCCGGCCGATACGCGGAGCTGGAATGTACCGCACCGGGCTGTGCACCCGCACTGGGGACACCGTGCGCTCCACAGCATAACACGGTGCCTGCCCGGTCTCTCTAGCCCCCCGGTAACCACAGGAAGTTGGCTCAGGTCTCCTACCTGGCGTAGCCATACTCCCTGTTAGCCCCCCCCCAAGAAATTTTTGGGGCTGACTCCCGGGCTTCCATCCGCTACGCCGTGCTGCCTCCTCATATCTGCGCCTCTCAGCTTTCGCCGCCTCCAGTTCTTCCTTGGGGCGGCGATATTCTCCGGGCTGAGCCCAGGGTCCTTTACCGTCCAGTTCTTCCTCCCATGTCCATTTCTCCAGGTGGTGCAGCCTCTCCCACTGCAGCTGCTGCTGCTCCTGCTGCTGCTGCCTCTGTTGCCTCTCCTGTGGCTCCTGTCTGTTAACACGCTGCTTGGTCCGTTGGTGGTGGGTGATTCTGTAACGGTTCTCTTGTTGTGTAGTAGAGGCGGACCAAAACGCAGCGTGGTGGTTGTTCATCGTATTTTAATGAAGACACTATACATGAACAAAACTAACGAAAACAAGAAACGTGAGAACAAAAACAGCCCTATCTGGTGCAAACACAAAGACAGGAACAATCACCCACAAACACACAGTGAAACCCAGGCTACCTAAATATGGTTCCCAATCAGAGACAATGACGAACACCTGCCTCTGATTGAGAACCATATCAGGCCGAACATAGAACTAGACCAAAACATAGAAAAACAAACATAGACTGCCCACCCACCTCACGCCCTGACCATACTAAATAAAACAAAAACAAAGGAAATAGAGGTCAGAACGTGACAGATTGTGTGTGTGCCATTCAGAAGGTGAATGGGCAAGACAACATATTTAAGTCCCTCTGAACGAGGTGGGGTAGTAGGTTTCAGGTGCACCGGTTTGAATACTACGCTGCTGGGTTTTTAAAGCTCAACCGTTTCCAGTGTGTATCAAGAATGGTCCACCACCCAAAGGACATCCAGCCAACTTGACACAACTGTGGAAAGCATTGGATTAAACATGGGCCAGCTTTCAACATCTTGTAGAGTCCATGCCCCGCCAAATTAAGGATTGGGGGGAGGGGGGGAACTAGCTAAACTTGGCTTTTGGCCAGGATGAGTATTCTGTATTGTAGGCTTTAATTTAAAACCCTTCTACTTAGTTTCCTAGCCTGGTCCCAGACATGTCTGGTCTGACAATAAGTCACAGAGTTGGTTTGATAGCCTGAGTTCCTGTCTGTTTGTGCTATTTGTTTCCTACTGCTGGTCTGTTATGGTTAAGAGGATCATGATGGTTTAAAGAGCTTTCAGACAGACTGGACCTCTCTACTATGTGATGGCTGTTCGAAGTTCTCAAGAGGAGAGGGAGATGCGCAGAGGAGAGTGAGAAGAGGAGAGGGAGTGGGAGAGAAGAGGAGAGGAGAGGAGAGGGAGAAGAGGAGAGGGATGGCGAGAGAAGAGGAGAGGGATGGCGAGAGGAGAGGGAGGAGAAGAGAAAAGAGGAGAGGAGAGGGAGAAGAGGAGAGGGAGTGGGAGAGAAGAGGAGAGGGAGGGCGAGAGAAGAGGAGAGGGAGAAGAGGGAGTGGGAGAGAAGAGGCGAGGGAGGGAGGGTGAGAGGAGAGGGGGGGAAGAGAAATGAGGAGAGGGAGTAGAGAGAGATAGTGAGTGAGAGAGAGGAGAGGGGGAGAGACAGAGAGTGAGAGAGAGGGAGCGAGAGAGAGAGAGGAGAGGGGAGAGAGGCAGAAGGCTTATATATAGAGAGTGATAGCAAGCGAGGGGGAGAGAGGCAGAGAGAAAGTGGAGAGAGAGGGAGAGAGAGAGAGAGAGAGAGAGAGAGAGAGAGAGAAGAAAGGCAGAGAGATAGTGGAAACCTACCAAAAATCTATCAGGCAACAACAAATTCAATCCCTTTTAAACAACTTTGTGGACAAAACATTCCACTGTAATGGTGAAGGTGTAATCTTGGCAGTAGAAAACTTAAACAGTATATTTGACCACTCAGCTTCCCTATCAAATCTAAAAATGTCAAACAGAAAACCAAAGAAAAATAACAACAATGACAAATGGTTTGATGAAGAATGCAAAAACTTAAGAAAGAAATTGTGAAACCTATCCAACCAAAAACATAGAGACCCAGAAAACCTGAGTCTACGCCTTCACTATGGTGAATCATTAAAACAATACAGAAATACACTACGGAAAAAGAAGGAACTGCACGTCAGCAATTAGCTCAATATAATTTAACAATCAATAGACTCAAACCACTTCTGGGAAAATTGGAAATTGGAAAACACTAAACATACAACAACACAAAGAGTTATCTATCCAAAATGGAGATGTATGGATAAACCACTTCTCCAATCTTTTTGTCCCTATAAAAATAAATAAACAGCAAAAACATATAGATGATCAAATACAAGTCTTAGAATCTATAATCTTAAGAATCTTAATAATCTAAACTATTAAGACTACCAGAACCCAATAGATTCTCCAATTACATTGAATGAACTACAGGACAAAATACACACCCTCCAACCCTACACCCTCCAACCCAAACAGTCCTGTGGTGTTGATGGTATGGCAAATGAAATGATGAAATATACAGACAACAAATTCCAATTGGCAAACAAAACAAAACAAAGACAAAATGTTCTCATGCTTTGTTGATTTCAAAAAAGCCTTTGACTCAATTTGGCATGAGGGTCTGCTATACAAATTGATGGAAAGTGGTGTTGGGGGAAAAATGTACGACATTATAAGTGTGCGGTTAAAATTGGCAAAAAAACACACACATTTCTTCACACAGGGTTGTGGGGTTAGACAGGGATGCAGCTTAAGCCCCACCTTCTTTAACATATATGTCAATGAATTGGTGAGGGCACTAGGACAGTCTGCAGCACCCGGCCTCACCCTAGTAGAATCTGAAGTCAAATGTCTACTGATTGCTGATGATCTGGTGCTTCTGTCACAAACCAAGGAGGGCCTACAGCAGCACCCAGATCTTCTGTACATATTCTGTCAGAACTGGGGCCTGACAATACATCTCAGTAAAACAAAAATAATGGTGTTCCAAAAAAGGTCCAGTTGCCAGAACCACACATACAATTTCCATCTCAACACCATTGCCCTAGAGCACGCAAAAATCTATACATACCTCAGCCTAAACATCAGCGACACAGGTAAATCGCACAAAGCTGTGAACGATCTGAGAGACAAGGCAAGAAGGGCCTTCTATGCCATCAAAATGAACATAAAATTTGACATACCAAATAGAATCTGCAAAAAAAATATGTGAATCAGTTAAAGAACCCTTTATAGGTCTGGGGTCTGCTGACCAATCAAGAATTCATTAAATGGGACAAGCACCAAATCGAGACTCTGTATACAGAATTCTGCAAAAAATATCCCCAGTGTACAACGTAAAACACCAAATAATGCATGTAGAGCAGAATTAAGCCGATACCCGCTAATTTTCAAAATCCAGAAAAGAGCTTTTAAATTCTACAACCACGTAAAAGGAAGCAATTCCCAAACCTTCCATAAGAAAGCCATCACCTACAGAGAGATTAACCTGGACCCCTAAGCAAGCTGGTCTTGGGGCTCTGTTCACAAACACAAACAGACCTCACAGAGCCCCAGGACAGCAACATAATTAGACCCAACCAAATCATGAGAAAACAAAAAGATAATTACTTGACACATTGGAAATAATTTACAAACAAACTACGCAAACTAGAATGTTTTTTGGCCCTTAACAGAGAGTACCCAGTGGCAGAATACCAGACCACTGTGACTGACCCAAACTTAAGGAAAACGTTGACTATGTACAGACTCAGTGAGCACAGCCTTGCTTTTGAGAAAGACCATAGTAGGTAGACCAGGCTCACAAGAGAAGACAGGCTATGTGCACACTGCCCACAAAATGAGGTGGAAACTGAGCTGCACTTCTTAACCTCCTGCCCAATGTATGACCATATTAGAGAGACATATTTTCCTCAGATTACACAGACCCATAAAGAATTCGAAAACAAACAGAATTTTTATAAACTCCCAAATCTACTCGGTGAAATTCCACAGTGTGCCATCACAGCAGCAACATGTGTGACCTGTTGCCACAAGAAAAGGTTAACCACTGAAGAACAAACAACATTGTAAATACAACCCATACTTATGTTTATTTATTTTCCCTTTTATACTTTAACTATTTGCACATCGATACAACACCATATATCGACAGAATATGACATTTGAAATATCTTTATTATTTTGGAACTTCTGTGAGTGTAGTGTTTGCTGTTCCTTTTTATTATTTCTTTCACTTTTGTTTATTATCTACTTCACTAGCTCTGGCTAGTTAAAAAACTTCTTTAGGGTTGGTGTGTCCCCCGAGGGACAGTTGAGCTAATGTGATTAGCATGAGGTTGTAAGTAACAAGAACGTTTCCCAGGATATAGACATATCTGATATTGGCAGAAAGCTACAATTCTTGTTAATCGAACTGCACTGTCCGATTTACAGTAGCTATTACAGTAAAAGAATACCATACTATTGTTTGAGGAGAGTGCACAGTCTTGAACTTGAAAAGTTATTAATAAACAAATTAGGCACATTTGGGCAGTCTGATGCAAAATTTTGAACAGAAATGCAACACACTAAAACTTTGCAAGTGCACAGCTGCCATCTAGTGGCCAATGTATAAATTGCACCTGGGCTGGAATAACACACTATGTATTTTCTCTTGCATTTCAAAGATGATGGTACATAAAAAATACAAAATACATTTATCAGATCTAATGTGTTATGTTCTCCTACATTCCTTTCACATTTCCACAAACTTCAACGTGTTTCCTTCCCAAATGGTACCAAGAAAATGCATATCCTTGCTTCAGGGCCTGAGCTGCAGGCAGTTAGATTTGGGTATGTCATTTTCGGTGAAAATTGAAAAAAAGGGGCCAATCCTTAAGAGGTTTTTAACATATGTTTCCAATGCCAATAAAGCCCTTGAATAGAATTGAATTGAGTGGAGAGCAAGGCAGAGAGAGAGAGAGAGTGAAAGACCAGAGTTTCATCTGCCAGAAGGTCTTGTCCGAATAAAACACAAACAAGCTCAGTGACAAACAATGACAATAGGTGCTATTGTCTGCATGATCATCATTTCCACTTTCCAGGTGCATGAAGAGTAAAGGAAACATTCTCTTTTTTTGTAGGACAATCAAAGGGGGATTAAAAAAAAATGCTTCTTTATTGTTGAAAGATACCAACGTTTGGCTGTGTATTGCCTTCTTCAGAGTGCTTGTAGCCATAGTTCAGGTGTTTCAGATGAAAATGCTTCTTTATTGTTGAAAGATACCAACGTTGGGCTGTGTATTGCCTTCTTCAGAGTGCTTGTAGCCATAGTTCAGGTGTTTCAGATGAAAATGCTTCTTTATTGTTGAAAGATACCAACGTTGGGCTGTGTATTGCCTTCTTCAGAGTGCTTGTAGCCATAGTTCAGGTGTTTCAGATGAAAATGCTTCTTTATTGTTGAAAAATACCAACGTTGGGCTGTGTATTGCCTTCTTCAGAGTGCTTGTAGCCATAGTTCAGGTGTTTCAGATGAAAATGCTTCTTTATTGTTGAAAGATACCAACGTTGGGCTGTGTATTGCCTTCTTCAGAGTGCTTGTAGCCATAGTTCAGGTGTTTCAGATGAAAATGCTTCTTTATTGTTGAAAGATACCAACGTTGGGCTGTGTATTGCCTTCTTCAGAGTGCTTGTAGCCATAGTTCAGGTGTTTCAGATGAAAATGCTTCTTTATTGTTGAAAGATACCAACGTTTGGCTGTGTATTGCCTTCTTCAGAGTGCTTGTAGCCATAGTTCAGGTGTTTCAGATGAAAATGCTTCTTTATTGTTGAAAGATACCAACGTTGGGCTGTGTATTGCCTTCTTCAGAGTGCTTGTAGCCATAGTTCAGGTGTTTCAGATGAAAATGCTTCTTTATTGTTGAAAGATACCAACGTTGGGCTGTGTATTGCCTTCTTCAGTGTGCTTGTAGCCATAGTTCAGGTGTTTCAGACGACTTCCACTCTAAGGGCAGCAGCCAGACTGAGTAGTGAGTAGTGAGTAGTTGATGATGTAGAGAGTGTTAATTCCACAGAGGGAATAAACGAACATCCTAGACATGTCCGTTTTGTTTTTATTAAAAAAGTGGTGGAAAGAGTCAAACCAGTAATATAAACATAATATCTTTATTTATTTTATTTATCCGTTATTTTACCAGGTAAGTTGACTGAGAACACGTTCTCATTTGCAGCAACGACCTGGGGAATAGTTACAGGGGAGAGGAGGGGGATGAATGAGCCAATTGTAAACTGGGGATTATTAGGTGACCGTGATGGTTTGAGGGTCAGATTGGGAATTTAGCCAGGACACCGGGGTTAACACCCCTACTCTTACGATAAGTGCCATGGGATCTTTGAATGACCTCAGAGAGTCAGGACACCCGTTTAACGTCCCATCCGAGAGACGGCACCCTACAGAGGGCAGTGTCCCCAATCACTGCCCTGGGGCATTGGGATATTTTTTAGACCAGTGGAAAGAGTGCCTCCTACTGGCCCTCCAACACCACTTCCAGCAGCATCTGGTCTCCCATGACCAGGGCCAACCCTGCTTAGCTTCAGAAGCAAGCCAGCAGTGGTACGCAGGGTGGTATGCTGCTGGCATACCTAATGTCAATGTCTAATATCAATAACCCTGTAGTTGTATTAAGCTACGGTTACAAATGACCTTTGCAGTGAAGCCGAGCTACCTGTGGTTGTGTGTGTGATTAAGTGTGTGCATTGCTGTCTGTCTGTCTGTCTGTCTGTCTGTCTGTCTGTCTGTCTGTCTGTCTGTCTGTCTGTCTGTCTGTCTGTCTGTGTGCGTGTGCGACAGACATTCCTTCGCTGTCTGGAACAGTGAGGTGGGGAACAATTCACTGTGTGTGTTTGAATTTACGTGTGTGTGTGTTCACGTGTGTGTGTGTGTGTGTGTTTACGTGTGTATATGTAGCACACCCTGTGAGGTGTGGCTGGCAGAATGCCCACCCTACCCTCCTCTTCCTCTACCCTAGCTGGAGACAGACCATACCCTCATCATAGCCTGGGGGGAGACAGGTGGCCCCATCCAGCAGCTGTCTGGGCTGGCAATGGACTGATTTCACCCACTCAGGTGCTCAGCTACCCCACTGAAAGTGTGCCACTGAAAAGATCTCTAGCTTTTAGAATTATTTCATAGACAACATGATTCCTCTCTGGTAGGAAATAGGAGACAAGAGGCCCCATTGGCTTCCTGGTGGGTTGGCTCTAGCCTGATTTCAGGGTTCAAAAACCCTCTCAGCTACACTACACAGTTACCAGGGATAGTTTGTTACTTTAGTTACTTGACACATGAGTAGGCCACTGTTAAAAGTCACCTGTCACATACAGGACAGACTCAGAGTTACCTGTCACATACAGGACAGACTCAGAGTTACCTGTCACATACAGGACAGACTCAGAGTTACCTGTCACATACAGGACAGACTCAGAGTTACCTGTCACATACAGGACAGACTCAGAGTCACCTGTCACATACAGGACAGACTCAGAGTTACCTGTCACATACAGGACAGACTCAGAGTTACCTGTCACATACAGGACAGACTCAGAGTTACCTGTCACACACATGACAGACTCAGAGTTACCTGTCACATACAGGACAGACTCAGAGTTACCTGTCACATACAGGACAGACTCAGAGTTACCTGTCACACACATGACAGACTCAGAGTTACCTGTCACACACATGACAGACTCAGAGTTACCTGTCACATACAGGACAGACTCAGAGTTACCTGTCACATACATGACAGACTCAATAGGACTGGAAGTTGGGAAGGACAATACACACATACACACACAAAGAGTCCCTGCTGCAACCAGACACTGTGAATAGATGATGAAAGTGATGGCAGGTGGACTGGTCTTTGAAGCAGTCAATACATCCTCAGAGACCAGAATCAATCAAACGCCTCTTCCTGTCTCCCAGACAGCTCTCTGAGCCAGAGAGACCAGAATCAATCAAACGCCTCTTCCTGTCTCCCAGACAGCTCTCTGAGCCACAGAGACCAGAATCAAACGCCTCTTCCTGTCTCCCAGACAGCTCTCTGAGCCACAGAGACCAGAATCAAACGCCTCTTCCTGTCTCCCAGACAGCTCTCTGAGCCACAGAGACCAGAATCAAATGCCTCTTCCTGTCTCTCAGACAGCTCTCTGAGCCACAGAGACCAGAATCAAATGCCTCTTCCTGTCTCTCAGACAGCTCTCTGAGCCACAGAGACCAGAATCAAATGCCTCTTACTGTCTCTCAGACAGCTCTCTGAGCCACAGAGACCAGTATCAAATGCCTCTCCATTTCTCTCAGACAGCTCTCTGAGCCACAGAGACCAGTATCAAATGCCTCTCCATTTCTCTCAGACAGCTCTCTGAGCATCAGAGATCAGAATCAAAAGGCTCTCCATTTATGTCAGACAGCTCTCTGAGAGGGTGATGGGGGGTGGATAACACTAATGAAAAAATAGTTTCAAATGGTTTCTACAGGTTTCCCCACAGGAGAAACATTTTTGGATTTCAGGAAGAAATCTATTGGGTTCCAAAAAAAATATGTATGTGACTGGTAAAGTTATATCTGACTGGTAAAGTTGACTGGTAAAGTTGACTGGTAAAGTTGACTGGTAAAGTTATATCTGACTGGTAAAGTTGACTGGTAGAGTTGCCTGGTAAAGTTATATCTGACTGGTAAAGTTGACTGGTAAAGTTTGACTGGTAATATTATATCCGACTGGTAATGTTGACTGGTAAAGTTGACTGGTAAAGTTATATCTGACTGGTAAAGTTGACTGGTAAAGTTGACTGGTAAAGTTATATCTGACTGGTAAAGTTGAATCTCACTGGTAAAGTTGAATGGTAAAGTTGTATCTGACTGGTAAAGTTGTATCTGACTGGTAAAGTTGTATCTGACTGGTAAAGTTGACTGGTAAAGACTGTATCTGACTGGTAAAGTTGACTGGTAAAGTTGTATCTGACTGGTAAAGTTGACTGGTAAAGTTGTATCTGACTGGTAAAGTTGACTGGTAAAGTTGTATCTGACTGGTAAAGTTGACTGGTAAAGTTGTATCTGACTGGTAAAGTTGACTGGTAAAGTTGTATCTGACTGGTAAAGTTGACTGGTAAAGTTGTATCTGACTGGTAAAGTTGTATCTGACTGGTGAAGTTGTATCTGACTGGTAAAGTTGACTGGTAAAGTTGTATCTGACTGGTAAAGTTGACTGGTAAAGTTGTATCTGACTGGTAAAGGTGTATCTGACTGGTAAAGTTGTATCTGACTGGTAAAGTTGACTGGTAAAGTTGTATCTGACTGGTAAAGTTGACTGGTAAAGTTGTATCTGACTGGTAAAGTTGACTGGTAAAGACTGTATCTGACTGGTAAAGTTGTATCTGACTGGTAAAGTTGACTGGTAAAGACTGTATCTGACTGGAAAAGACTGTATCTGACTGGTAAAGTTGTATCTGACTGGTAAAGTTGACTGGAAAAGACTGTATCTGACTGGTAAAGACTGTATCTGACTGGTAAAGTTGACTGGTAAAGTTGTATCTGACTGGTGAAATTGTATCTGACTGGTAAAGTTGTATCTGACTGGTAAAGACTGTATCTGACTGGTAAAGTTGTATCTGACTGGTAAAGTTGACTGGTAAAGTTGACTGGTAAAGTTATATCTGACTGGTAAAGTTGAATCTCACTGGTAAAGTTGAATGGTAAAGACTGTATCTGACTGGTAAAGTTGACTGATAAAGGTTGTATCTGACTGGTAAAGTTGTATCTGACTGGTAAAGTTGACTGGTAAAGACTGTATCTGACTGGTAAAGTTGACTGATAAAGGTTGTATCTGACTGGTAAAGTTGACTGGTAAAGTTGTATCTGACTGGTAAAGTTGACTGGTAAAGTTGTATCTGACTGGTAAAGTTGACTGGTAAAGTTGTATCTGACTGGTAAAGTTGACTGGTAAAGTTGTATCTGACTGGTAAAGTTGACTGGTAAAGTTGTATCAAACTGGTAAAGTTGTATCTGACTGGTAAAGTTGACTGGTAAAGACTGTATCTGACTGGTAAAGTTGTATCTGACTGGTAAATTTGACTGGTAAAGACTGTATCTGACTGGAAAAGACTGTATCTGACTGGTAAAGTTGTATCTGACTGGTAAAGTTGACTGGTAAAGACTGTATCTGACTGGAAAAGACTGTATCTGACTGGTAAAGACTGTATCTGACTGGTAAAGTTGACTGGTAAAGTTGTATCTGACTGGTAAAGTTGTATCTGACTGGTAAAGTTGTATCTGACTGGTAAAGTTGACTGGTAAAGACTGTATCTGACTGGTAAAGACTGTATCTGACTGGTAAAGTTGTATCTGACTGGTAAAGATGTATCCGACTGGTAAAGTTGTATCTGACTGGTAAAGTTGACTGGTAAAGTTGTATCTGACTGGTAAAGTTGTATCTGACTGGTAAAGTTGACTGGTAAAGTTGTATCTGACTGGTAAAGACTGTATCTGACTGGTAAAGTTATATCTGACTGGTAAAGTTGTATCTGACTGGTAAAGTTGTATCTGACTGGTAAAGTTGACTGGTAAAGTTGTATCTGACTGGTAAAGGTGTATCTGACTGGTAAAGTTGTATCTGACTGGTAAAGTTGACTGGTAAAGTTGTATCTGACTGGTAAAGTTGACTGGTAAAGTTGTATCTGACTGGTAAAGTTGACTGGTAAAGACTGTATCTGACTGGTAAAGTTGTATCTGACTGGTAAAGTTGACTGGTAAAGACTGTATCTGACTGGAAAAGACTGTATCTGACTGGTAAAGTTGTATCTGACTGGTAAAGTTGACTGGAAAAGACTGTATCTGACTGGTAAAGACTGTATCTGACTGGTAAAGTTGACTGGTAAAGTTGTATCTGACTGGTGAAATTGTATCTGACTGGTAAAGTTGTATCTGACTGGTAAAGACTGTATCTGACTGGTAAAGTTGTATCTGACTGGTAAAGTTGACTGGTAAAGTTGACTGGTAAAGTTATATCTGACTGGTAAAGTTGAATCTCACTGGTAAAGTTGAATGGTAAAGACTGTATCTGACTGGTAAAGTTGACTGATAAAGGTTGTATCTGACTGGTAAAGTTGTATCTGACTGGTAAAGTTGACTGGTAAAGACTGTATCTGACTGGTAAAGTTGACTGATAAAGGTTGTATCTGACTGGTAAAGTTGACTGGTAAAGTTGTATCTGACTGGTAAAGTTGACTGGTAAAGTTGTATCTGACTGGTAAAGTTGACTGGTAAAGTTGTATCTGACTGGTAAAGTTGACTGGTAAAGTTGTATCTGACTGGTAAAGTTGACTGGTAAAGTTGTATCAAACTGGTAAAGTTGTATCTGACTGGTAAAGTTGACTGGTAAAGACTGTATCTGACTGGTAAAGTTGTATCTGACTGGTAAATTTGACTGGTAAAGACTGTATCTGACTGGAAAAGACTGTATCTGACTGGTAAAGTTGTATCTGACTGGTAAAGTTGACTGGTAAAGACTGTATCTGACTGGAAAAGACTGTATCTGACTGGTAAAGACTGTATCTGACTGGTAAAGTTGACTGGTAAAGTTGTATCTGACTGGTAAAGTTGTATCTGACTGGTAAAGTTGTATCTGACTGGTAAAGTTGACTGGTAAAGACTGTATCTGACTGGTAAAGACTGTATCTGACTGGTAAAGTTGTATCTGACTGGTAAAGATGTATCCGACTGGTAAAGTTGTATCTGACTGGTAAAGTTGACTGGTAAAGTTGTATCTGACTGGTAAAGTTGTATCTGACTGGTAAAGTTGACTGGTAAAGTTGTATCTGACTGGTAAAGACTGTATCTGACTGGTAAAGTTATATCTGACTGGTAAAGTTGTATCTGACTGGTAAAGTTGTATCTGACTGGTAAAGTTGACTGGTAAAGTTGTATCTGACTGGTAAAGTTGACTGGTAAAGTTGTATCAAACTGGTAAAGTTGTATCTGACTGGTAAAGGTGTATCTGACTGGTGAAGTTGTATCTGACTGGTAAAGTTGACTGGTAAAGTTGTATCTGACTGGTAAAGTTGACTGGTAAAGTTGTATCTGACTGGTAAAGGTGTATCTGACTGGTAAAGTTGTATCTGACTGGTAAAGTTGACTGGTAAAGACTGTATCTGACTGGTAAAGTTGACTGGTAAAGTTGTATCTGACTGGTAAAGTTGTATCTGACTGGTAAAGTTGACTGGTAAAGACTGTATCTGACTGGAAAAGACTGTATCTGACTGGTAAAGTTGTATCTGACTGGTAAAGTTGACTGGTAAAGACTGTATCTGACTGGAAAAGACTGTATCTGACTGGTAAAGACTGTATCTGACTGGTAAAGTTGACTGGTAAAGTTGTATCTGACTGGTAAAGTTGTATCTGACTGGTAAAGACTGTATCTGACTGGTAAAGTTGACTGGTAAAGTTGTATCTGACTGGTAAAGTTGTATCTGACTGGTAAAGTTGTATCTGACTGGTAAAGTTGTATCTGACTGGTAAAGACTGTATCTGACTGGTAAAGTTGTATCTGACTGGTAAAGTTGACTGGTAAAGTTGTATCTGACTGGTAAAGTTGTATCCGACTGGTAAAGTTGACTGGTAAAGTTGTATCTGACTGGTAAAGTTGTATCTGACTGGTAAAGTTGTATCTGACTGGTAAAGTTGTATCTGACTGGTAAAGATGTATCTGACTGGTAAAGTTGTATCTGACTGGTAAAGACTGTATCTGACTGGTAAAGTTGACTGGTAAAGTTGTATCTGACTGGTAAAGTTGTATCTGACTGGTAAAGTTGTATCTGACTGGTAAAGACTGTATCTGACTGGTAAAGTTGACTGGTAAAGTTGTATCTGACTGGTAAAGTTGTATCTGACTGGTAAAGTTGTATCTGACTGGTAAAGACTGTATCTGACTGGTAAAGTTGACTGGTAAAGTTGTATCTGACTGGTAAAGACTGTATCTGACTGGTAAAGTTGTATCTGACTGGTAAAGACTGTATCTGACTGGTAAAGTTGACTGGTAAAGACTGTATCTGACTTGTAAAGTTGACTGGTAAAGTTGTATCTGACTGGTAAAGTTGACTGGTAAAGTTGTATCTGACTGGTAAAGTTGTATCCGACTGGTAAAGTTGTATCTGACTGGTAAAGACTGTATCTGACTGGTAAAGTTGACTGGTAAAGACTGTATCTGACTTGTAAAGTTGACTGGTAAAGTTGTATCTGACTGGTAAAGTTGACTGGTAAAGTTGTATCTGACTGGTAAAGTTGACTGGTAAAGATGTATCTGACTGGTAAAGATGTATCTGACTGGTAAAGTTGTATCTGACTGGTGAAGTTGTATCTGACTGGTAAAGTTGACTGGTAAAGATGTATCTGACTGGTAAAGATGTATCTGACTGGTAAAGTTGTATCTGACTGGTGAAGATGTATCTGACTGGTAAAGTTGACTGGTAAAGTTGTATCTGACTGGTAAAGTTGTATCTGACTGGTAAAGTTGTATCTGACTGGTAAAGTTGACTGGTAAAGTTGTATCTGACTGGTAAAGTTGACTGGTAAAGTTGTATCTGACTGGTAAAGTTGTATCTGACTGGTAAAGTTGTATCTGACTGGTAAAGTTGTATCTGACTGGTAAAGTTGTATCTGACTGGTAAAGTTGACTGGTAAAGTTGTATCTGACTGGTAAACTTGACTGGTAAAGTTGTATCTCACTGGTAAAGTTGACTGGTAAAGTTGTATCTGACTGGTAAAGTTGACTGGTAAAGACTGTATCTGACTGGTAAAGATGTATCTGACTGGTAAAGTTGTATCTGACTGGTAAAGTTGACTGGTAAAGACTGTATCTGACTGGTAAAGTTGTATCTGACTGGTAAAGACTGTATCTGACTGGTAAAGACTGTATCTGACTGGTAAAGTTGTATCTGACTGGTAAAGACTTTTTCTGACTGGTAAAGTTGTATCTGACTGGTAAAGTTGACTGGTAAAGAATGTATCTGACTGGTAAAGACTGTATCTGACTGGTAAAGACTGTATCTGACTGGTAAAGACTGTATCTGACTGGTAAAGACTGTATCTGACTGGTAAAGACTATCTGACTGGTAAAGTTGACTGGTAAAGACTGTATCTGACTGGTAAAGTTGACTGGTAAAGTTGTATCTGACTGGTAAAGTTGTATCTGACTGGTAAAGTTGTATCTGACTGGTAAAGTTGTATCTGACTGGTAAAGTTGTATCTGACTGGTAAAGTTGACTGGTAAAGTTGTATCTGACTGGTAAACTTGTATCTCACTGGTAAAGTTGACTGGTAAAGTTGTATCTGACTGGTAAAGTTGACTGGTAAAGACTGTATCTGACTGGTAAAGATGTATCTGACTGGTAAAGTTGTATCTGACTGGTAAAGTTGACTGGTAAAGACTGTATCTGACTGGTAAAGTTGTATCTGACTGGTAAAGTTGACTGGTAAAGTTGTATCTGACTGGTAAAGACTGTATCTGACTGGTAAAGACTGTATCTGACTGGTAAAGTTGTATCTGACTGGTAAAGACTTTTTCTGACTGGTAAAGTTGTATCTGACTGGTAAAGTTGACTGGTAAAGAATGTATCTGACTGGTAAAGACTGTATCTGACTGGTAAAGACTGTATCTGACTGGTAAAGACTGTATCTGACTGGTAAAGACTGTATCTGACTGGTAAAGACTATCTGACTGGTAAAGTTGACTGGTAAAGACTGTATCTGACTGGTAAAGTTGACTGGTAAAGTTGTATCTGACTGGTAAAGTTGACTGGTAAAGTTTTATCTGACTGGTAAAGTTGACTGGTAAAGTTGTCTCTGACTGGTAAAGTTGACTGGTAAAGTTGTCTCTGACTGGTAAAGTTGTATCTGACTGGTTTAGTTGTATCTGACTGGTAAAGTTGTATCTGACTGGTAAAGTTGACTGGTAAAGTTGTATCTGACTGGTAAAGTTGACTGGTAAAGTTGTCTCTGACTGGTAAAGTTGACTGGTAAAGTTTTATCTGACTGGTAAAGTTGACTGGTAAAGTTGTCTCTGACTGGTAAAGTTGACTGGTAAAGTTGTCTCTGACTGGTAAAGTTGTATCTGACTGGTTTAGTTGTATCTGACTGGTAAAGTTGTATCTGACTGGTAAAGTTGACTGGTAAAGTTGTATCTGACTGGTAAAGTTGACTGGTAAAGTTGTCTCTGACTGGTAAAGTTGACTGGTAAAGTTGTCTCTGACTGGTAAAGATGTATCTGACTCACATGGCTTTATTTTCTGTGTCTCACTAGTAAGATCTGCTCCGTAAGATACAGGACCTTTGATTTTATAGAAATGACAAGATTGGTACTTGCTCCGATCAGGGAGCCACCGAATCCCCTGATACATAGCTATTTTCCAAATTGCACCCTCTTCCCTTTTTAGGGCACTACTTTTCTCCAAAGACATTCCGAAACCCCATAAGGCTCCAGTTTATAAGTTGTGCACTACATAGGGAATAAGCTGCCATTTGGGATCCACTCACACTGAATCATCTACTCACCTCCGACATAATTTGAAGCTGATTGTCATTGCAGTCTGGCCTGGTCCAAGATTTCCCTTTATCAATATGGAAATGGCATCTCGTTAATGGGACTTTCGTTGCAGGAATTCGATTAGACTGACCATCTTTGGGGACGGGGTACAAATGTGCACTGAAGACCTTGAAACTTAGCTTACATGTTTTGAAAAGAAAGGGAGTTAAATATATCAAGACGGACGAAGGACCAAGGGAGGTTCAGTCACGCACAGGCACACGCACCGACACACACGCACGCGACACACACACAGAAACACACACACGCACGCACACACCGACACACACACGCACGCATGCACCGACACACACACACACACAGAAACACACACAGGCACACACACGCACACACACACACACGCACCAACACACACACACACACGCATGCACGCATGCACTGACACACACACACACACACGCATGCGACACACACACACACAGAAACACACACACGCACGCATGCACCGACACACACACACGCACGCGACACACACACACACACACAAACGCACGCACACACCGACACACACACACACAGAAACACACATCTCTTACACACTCAGAGCATTGGCCCGGCTCCTGCTTCTCTCTAGTATTGTACTGCTCCTCTGTGTGTCCCCAGGATACAGCACAACAAATTCTGCTCTAGATGCACAGACACACACACACACCGACACACACAAAAACACACATGTGTACATACACACACACTTCTTGCTGTAAATACACACTTGCGTGCATGTACACACACACACACAAACACCTCCTGCTGGATTACACACTTCCTCCTCATTACCCAATCCTCTGTGGGTATATTATCAACTGACATTCTGAAGAGATTCATGATTTATTTTTTTACTTATTTACACAATTTGAAATTATAATATGAGATGTGACTGACAAGGTATTGCATGGTTTCAAACCAGTAGGATATAGTGAATTTTCTGATTGACTGATTTATTCATGTATCATTATACATGATGCATGCCTTATTGAACCAATTTATAGGGTTTTTTTTTCTTCTAAGTTTGTAATCGATGTTTTGCTGACGTGCTCAGGGTTTGTGAAGAGCCACCTGTCAATGCAGGACAACAAAAAAATCTGAAAATATCAGAAAAAAACAAACCACGGCTTTTGTTGTGGTGCTGTCCGGAGTTTCAAACGGTCACTGAAAGATACTTGCGTATCCTAGGAAGAAAAAAAAAACTTATACTATAGGCTACTTCAACGCTCTGTTCGTCATTAACGGACACAGTTTTGTAGCGTTGACCCTCCGATTCGGTTCGGTTCTCTCTCCGTCCCGGATTTGGCAATACAACAACATTAAGCGTTTTGTTCTAACCCACTCCTCACGACACTTGTTCCACTGTTCGGCACCCTGTAGGGGTGAATGTGACATCGATGACTCCTCGCCGCGGGGAGCCACATACAGCAACCCCCGCACCACCGCATCCTGCTTCTGTGCCCGGAAAAACGCTCAAAAGTCATCACATTGTGCATGGTCTATTTCAAGGAGTTCCCATTTGAGTTTATTTCAATGACTGTTGAACTTGGAAAGGAAAGGTAAGCGCTTGATTTCTTTATTGGCCTCAAGAATACATGAACAATGCGTAACAGGCGTTTTTTTTACTGTCTGCGTTTCTCATGTGTAGAGAAATTACTAGTAGGCTAGGGAATGACACTTGCATGTCCAGTGATCATGTAATACATTAGTCCTTTGATATGTCGATGATGAGTTGTTTATCTATTGATATTGTTATATCTGTCTTATTATCTACATTTTATAATTGACAGATTAGCAAGGTAAGTGTTGGTATGCCTGAAATTACGCATGAAAAACAGCTACATTTTGGTTTACACGAACTCAATAAATTGTTATCGGAAGATAATAAATTACTGTGAGGTTTTATTCTGAAATATATATATTATAGAATAATACAATAATATTATAGAATAATATAATATATATATTATTCCATTGACACATATAGTGGAAACCACACGTGAAATAGACATTTTCACATTTTATAGATGGACAAATTTGGTCAAGAATGCGATGCCACTGATATTACACCCCTTCATCTCATCATCCCCCAATGTCTTCCCCGGTATAAACTCGGTTAGGCTACTCCATGTATAAAGAATATTCTCCTATCTCTTATCAGTCCATATCTCGGGTGATTTCATCTCTCCCCTTTGGTGATGGTTCTCTCTAGGACCCAGAAGAGTGGGAGAGACAAGTGTTGAAACCAGAATACGTATCGCCGTTCCTAATTACCTCACATTAGGAAAACATATATTGGTTATCTTCAGTCTAGTCCGTCACTCTTGACTCTTGTTGGGCAGATACAAGTGGTACAGAGGCAGGTGCAAGCCTGCGATTACCCCACTCGGAATACGCTATCTGTCTGGCGCTCTGTGGTTCTGTTCCTTCGCGAATCAGTGAGCAGAGATCACGAGGTAGATAGGTGGGTTTTATGGGGTTATCACGAAAGCTCCCGAGACCAGAGGAACGCCCGCAAGGTGAAATGACACAATATATCATCTGCATCCTGAGAGGAGGTCTGCGTTGCGTAAAACAAGCGGATGATTGAGGATAAACTGGGAGGTTTCCCGTGTCTCGGGGTGATTCCAGTGTCTCAGGAGTCGCGTCTGAGCGGTAATAGACGAGAGAGACCTAGAGAGAATAGGTTGTTTGCGCTGCCGGGAGGTCCCGCTCTGCATGAAAAGGAGCGATGCAAAAGAGATTCCCAAGGTAAGAAGAAGTAGAGAAATAACCGATTATGAAGTAAAAAAAAAAAAAAAAAGTTGAGGAGCTGTATCGGTATTTTAGCTCTTCATTTAATATTCAATCGTTTTTAGGACGAGAGCTGTGTTTTACCCTGTCCGTTGCTTTCTGAATGCGCGCTTTACGCATAGGACTCGTTTGCCTGTTGTGATATAGATTTCGATTTTACAAAGACTTTTTCAAAATGGGAGTGTGACAAGGACTAAATCAGATATTGCAATATGTTCCATGACCTCTTGCAACACACTAACTCGGTAATTAAACTACGTTAAGCCCAAACCCGTTCCAAGGTTGCATACTGAACTTTTTGAATGGTTAGGACAGGTCATTTCCAGTCCACCTGGGAAACCTCTGAGTATTCCGTTGCTAAAGTGTGATTCTAATTGAAATACAAGTAGTCACGCTCTTGCGAATTTGAACAAAATTGTATGCAATAGTCAACTATTTTCCAAATGTGAACAAATATCTGATTTAAATAGGCCAATTTGTTACATTTTTGTCAAACAAAGTATATGGTGAGCCATGGGCATGCGAAGTATATTACATTTATGTTTGTTCATCTTTGAGTTAATTTCTGTTCTGAGTAACAATCCAGGGGCTATGGTTCATACTGAGCAGACAGGGGTTGTACAGGCTACAGACATAGCTGATAGTGTAGAGACTATATACAGGGTTGAGGTTGTAGAGACTATATACAGGGTTGAGGTTGTATAGACTATATACAGGGTTGAGGTTGTATAGACTATATACAGGGTTGAGGTTGCATAGACAATAAACAGGGTTGAGGTTGCATAGACTATATACAGGGTTGAGGTTGCATAGACTGTATACAGGGTTGAGGTTGCATAGACTGTATACAGGGTTGAGCTTGTACAGGCTACAGACATAGCTGATAGTGTTTAGAATAAAGACAGGTTGAGGTTGTAGAGACTATATACAGGGTTGATGTTGCATAGACTATATACAGGGTTGCGGTTGTAGAGACTATATACAGTTGAGGTTGTACAGGCTACAGACATAGCTGATAGTGTTTAGAATAAAGACAGGTTTGAGGTTGTAGAGACTATATACAGGGTTGAGGTTGTATAGAGTATATACAGGGTTGAGGTTGTATAGACTATATACAGGGTTGAGGTTGCATAGACTGTATACGGGGTTGAGGTTGCATAGACTGTATACAGGGCTGAGGTTGTATAGACTATATACAGGGCTGAGGTTGTATAGACTATATACAGGGCTGAGGTTGAAGAGACTATATACAGGGTTGAGGTTGTATAAACTTTATACAGAGTTTAGGTTGTACAGACTATATACAGGGTTGATGTTGCATAGACTATATACAGGGTTGATGCTGCATAGACTATATACATGGTTGAGTTTGTATAGACTACAGACAGGGCTGAGGTTGTATAGTCTATAAAGATGGCTGACATTGAAATTGTACAGGCTAAAATCAGGGCTGAGGTTGTATAGACTATAGACAGGGGTAAAATAGACAGACAGAGCTGAGATGGTATGGACTAAATACAGGGGTTATATACACTATAGACAGGGCTGAGGTTGTATAGACTAGACATGTGTTATATAGACTGCAGACAGAGCTGAGGTTGTAGAAACCATAAACAGGGCTGAGTTTGTATAGACTATAGACATGGCCGAGGTTGTGTAGACTATATACAGGGGTTATATACACTATAGACAGAGCTGAGGTTGTATAGACTAAATACAGGGGTTATATACACTATAGACATGGCCGAGGTTGTGTAGACTATAAATAGGGCTGAGTTTGTATCTACTATATACAGGGATGAGGTTGTATAGACTATGGACAGGGCTGAGGTTATATATATACTATATACAGGGATGAGGTTGTATATATTTTATTTGGGGCTGAGGTTGTATGGACTAGACAGAGCTGAGGTTATATAGACTGTATATAGGGCTGAGGTTGAATAGACTACAGACAGAGCTGAGGTTGTATAGACTATAGACAGGGCTGAGGTTATATAGACTACATACAGGGGTTATATAGATTATAGACAGGTTGAGGTTGTATCGACTGTTGGCAGGGCTGAGTTTGTATAGACTAAACATGTGTTGTGTAGATTGCAGACAGAGCTGAGGTTGTAGAGACTTTAAACAGGGCTGAGTTTCTATAGACTATTGACGGGGTTGAGGTTGTACAGACTATAGACATGGCCGAGGCTGGGTAGACTATAAATAGGGCTGAGTTTGTATATACCATAGACAGGGCTGAGGTAGTATAGACGATTAACAGGGCTGAGGTTGTATAGACAGAGCTGATTTTGTATAGACTACAGACAGAACTGATGTTGTACAGACTATAGACAGGGCTGAGGTTGTATATACTATAGACCGGGCTGAGGTTATATAGACTGTATAAAGGGCTGAGGTTGTATAGACTATAGACAGGGATGAGTTTGTATAGACTATAGACAGGGCTGAGGTTGTATATACTATGAACAGGGCTGAGGTTGTATAGACTATAGACAGGGATGAGTTTGTATAGACTATAGACAGGGCTGAGGTTGTATATACTATGAACAGGGTTGAGGTTGTAGAGACTATAGACAGTGCTGAGGTAGTATATACTATGAACAGGGCTGAGGTTGTATAGACTATATACAGGGCTGAGGTTGTATATACTATATACAGGGCTGAGGTTGTGTAGACTAGACAGGGCTGAGGTTGTATAAACCCAGCCCTGTCTAGTATACACACACTATAGACAGGGCTTAGGTTGTAATGACTATAAACAAGGTTGTATAGACTAGACAGGTCTGAGTTTGTATAGACTGTGGACAGGGCTAAGGTTGTAGAGACTGTGGACAGTGCTGAGTTTGTATAGATTACAGACAGGGCTGAGGTTGTATAGACTATATACAGGGCTGAGGTTGTATAGACTACAGACAGGGGTTATATAGACTATATACAGGGCTGAGGTTGTAGAGACTTTATACAGGGCTGAGGTTGTAGAGACTACAGGCAGGGCTGAGGTTGTAGAGACTACAGACAGGGCTGAGGTTGTATAGACTACAGACAGGGCTGAGGTTGTATAGACTACAGACAGGGCTGAGGTTGTATAGACTACAGACAGGGCTGAGGTTGTATAGACTACAGACAGGGCTGAGGTTGTATAGACTACAGACAGGGCTGAGGTTGTATAGACTATAGACAGGGCTGAGGTTGTATAGACTATATACAGGGCTGAGGTTGTATAGACTACAGACAGGGGTTATATAGACTATATACAAGGCTGAGGATGTATAGACTACAGACAGGGGTTATATAGACTATGGAAAGGGCTGAGGTTGTATAGACTACAGACAGGGGTTATATAGACTATAGACAGAGCTGAGTTTGTAGAGACTATATACAGGGCTGAGGTTGTAGAGACTATATACAGGGCTGAGGTTGTATAGACTACAGACAGGGCTGAGGTTGTATAGACTACAGACAGGGCTGAGGTTGTATAGACTACAGACAGGGCTGAGGTTGGATAGACTATAGACAGGGCTGAGGTTGGATAGACTACAGACAGGGCTGAGGTTGTATAGACTATAGACATTGCCAAGGTTGTATAGACTACAGACAGGGCTGAGGTTGTATAGACTACAGAGAGGGCTGAGTTTGGATAGACCACAGACAGGGCTGAGGTTGTATAGACTACAGACAGGGCTGAGGTTGTATAGACTACAGACAGGGCTGAGGTTGTAGCATTTCAGGTGAAGCTGGTTGATAAAATACCTCACAATGCATTCCAGGTGACTACCTCATGAAGCTGGTTGAGAGAAAGCCAAGAGTGTGCAGAGCTGTCTTCAAGACAAAGGGTGGCGACTTTGAAGAAACTCATGTCTCCAGCATTTTCTGATCGTTTAACACTTTGTCTAACACCTTCTTGGTTACTTCATGATTCCATATGTGTTATTTCATAGTTTTGATGTAGAAGAGCGCTGGAATGAGTAGGTGTGTCTAAACCTTTGACTGGTACTGTAGATAGAGCGGAAGGTAGAGGAATACAGAGATAGACAGAAGGGGGCTGGAAGCGGATGCCACGTCTGTGTTTCCTGCCAACTGATCACGTTCTGGCGGGCTCTGGCTCATAGGGAAGGCATGGATGGGTGTTGGACAATTGAAATCTCTGTGTGTGTGTGTGTGGGGGGGGGGATTTACAGTCATCAGTCCACACAACAAGCATTTGCCAGCTCAATTGGCCCAATAACATGTTCGTTGCTGGATTGGGCTGAATCAATACATGCAAACAGATTTTAGTTGCACTATGTGAGATTGTAATGTCTTGTGGAATAATTAATCAAATAATCTATACGCATTTAAAGATTTACATCTCAGACTAAATATCAATATGTTAGATGTCTGATGATTAACCTTGTAATTTTATTTTTGTTGCACATATTCTTATTTATTATTTTTTTTATATATTGTTTTCATTTATTGAAAGCAGTAACTTCCCTCAATGTACTCTGAACACTTCCTGACTCTAAGACCAAGAACATGTATTCCAAATAGCTTCTGAGGTTAATAATTGTATATTAGTTATTGTGAAAATATATATATATTTTTTTTTTTTAATTTCCTGAA
Organism: Oncorhynchus mykiss; assembly: GCF_013265735.2. Classification (NCBI taxonomy): domain Eukaryota; kingdom Metazoa; phylum Chordata; class Actinopteri; order Salmoniformes; family Salmonidae; genus Oncorhynchus; species Oncorhynchus mykiss. Next base: position 86,068,926 of record NC_048572.1, on the reverse strand, counting down.
AAATTTTCTGTTTTGAGAGAGAGGATGTTTTTATCAGACAGTGGCGATATGCTTGCGCTGCATATACATTTCTTATGGCTGAAAGTGTGAAAGGAAAGGAGAAGATGTTTGAAGCTTCCTTCACTCTTCTGTTTGAAGGCTGTATTTCATCTACAGAGAGATTAACCTGGAGAAGAGACCCCTAAGCAAGCTGGTGCTGGGGCTCTGTTCACAAACAGACCCCACAGAGGACAGAGCAACACAATTAGACAATCAGAGCAACACAATTTCTTGACACATTGGAAAGAATTAACAAAAGAACAGAGCAAACTAGAATACTATTTGACCCTAAACAGGGAGTACATAGAGGCAGAATACCTGACCACTGTGACTGACCCAAAATTAAGGAAAGCTTTGACTATGTACAGACTCAGTGAGCATAGCCTTGCTATTGAGAAAGGTCGCCATCGGCAGACCTTGCTCTCAAGAGAAGACAGGCTATGTGCACACTGCCCACAAAATGTGGTGGAAACTGAGCTGCACTTCCTAACCTCCTGACAAATGTATGACCATATTAGAGACACATATTTCCCTCAGATTACACAGATCCAAAAAGATTTTGAAAACAAATACAATTTTGAAAAACTTTAGATAAACTCATATCTATTGGGCATTAATAGCAGGAAGATTTGTTGCCACAAGAAAAGGGCAACCAGTGAAGAACAAACACCATTGTAAATACAACCCATATTTATGTTTATTTATTTCCCCTTTTGTACTTTTGACTATTTGACCATTTGCCCATTGAATTGAGAGAGAGCGAGAGAGAGCGAATCAAATTTTATTTGCCAAATGTGCCAAATAAAACAAGTGTAGACTTTACCGTGAAATGTTCTCCCACTCCTTGAAAGCGACAGTTCTAGCCTTTAGCTCGATGCGGATGTCGCCTGTAACACATGGCCTCTGGTTGGGTTATGTATGTACAGCTTATCGACAGGTACTCTACCTCAGGCAGGCAATACCTCGAGACTTCTTTAATATTAAACATCGCGCACCAGCTGTTATTGACAAAAAGACACACCCACCCCTCGTCTTACCAGAGGTAGCGTCTCTGTTCTGCCAGTGAATGGAAAATCCCGCCAGCTCTATATTGTCCGTTTCTTCGTTCAGCCACATCTCAGTGAAACATAAGATGTTACAGTTTTTAATGCCCCGTTGGTAGAAAAATCTTAATACTAGGTCATCAATTTTTATTTTCTAATGATTGTACGTTTGCAAGGAGAAATGGAAGGCATTGGGAGTTTACTCGCTCTTCTCCGGATTCTCAGAAGGATTCCCGATCTGCGGCCCCTTTTCCGGCGTCTTTTCTTCACGCAAAAGGCGTGGATCTGGGCCTGTTCCAGTGAAAGCAAGAAATCCTCCTCGTCTGACTCGTGAAAGGAAAAAGGTTTCTTCTCGTCTGTGGTGAGTAATGGATTTTATGATATCCAGAAGTTATTTTCGGTAGCAGCAACATTATGAACACAATAAGTTTTTAGAAAATGTGTTAAACAAAAGGGAGAATGTAAAACGTCAGCCATATTCTTCGGCGCCATCTTGGGTATGAGAGGGGCATGTAGAGAAAGAGGCCGAATGCCATCTTTAAACACTCCACCATGCCTGACTGGCCAATAGGATGAGATGATAGCAGACACAAGCGGGTGTTTCACACAACTAAAAAACAACAGAAGAGAGGATTTAAGATAGAGAGAGTATAGAGCCAGAGGTTTGTCTATCTGTCTCCCCCTCTTCCTCTCTCTCTCTCTCTCTCTCTCTCTCTCCATCTCTCTCCCTCTTTCTTTCTCTCTCTCTCTCTCTCTCTCTCTCTCCCGCTCCCTCTTTTTCTATCTCTCTCTCTCTCGAACATAAAGAGATCTGGTGAAATATTTATGAATTTTAATATAGAATGCACCCTAGCAGCCTTAGCATTTTCTTCTTGCAACTTTGGACCTTGAAAATGTTGTTATCCCCAGTGCATTAGTCATTGGTGTGTGACCGAGTGAGTTCAAACCCTGGTCTCCTGTGTTGCTCAAGACTGTGTTAGCCCACTGAGCTAAAGCCTAGACATTAGTATCATCTTATTTAGTGAGATGAAAAACCACACTGTGGTGTGGTTTTTGCGTCAAAAGCAACATTCCTTCAGCTGCAAAATATCTTACTAATACTATTACCATATATTTTAAACTGTCAACATTTAGCTTGATCAGGTTGTCCTGGCTCATTCAGCTATTCCACCACCATGGAAGAATCTCTCTCTCTCTCGCTCTCTCTCTCTGTCTCTGTCTCTCTGTCTCTCTGTCTCTCTGTCTCTCTGTCTCTCTGTCTCTCTCTCTCTGTCTCTCTCTCTGTCTCTCTCTCTGTCTCTCTCTCTGTCTCTCTCTCTGTCTCTCTCTCTCTCTCTCTCTCTGAATGACATCCAATATTCATGTAGTCAGCCCCATCCACTATCGCTTAGCGTTGAATTTCTCTTTTTCCCTTTTCCTAATGCAAAACAGATAAGAAGCAAGGCGGCTCCACGGCACCACAGATTCACTCCAGTGATCAGAGAGAGAGAGAGAGGTAAGTGTGAAACATAATCTGACCAGTGGAATAATGAAACTCAAGCATCCGATAATGGTCGGGAGGTTTCTATCTAAATGGTGATTATGGTGATTTCCCTCAGCCTAGCCATTATCAGTTCCTGGAACCCCCTGCAGTTAGAACAAATATAATCACCCACCATTTTATTTGTTTTATTATTAAACAGACTAACACACCATTTTCTACACTTTATCTCACTTTATCACATCACAGTCTTCCCTCCTCCCCTGGGCAGCTTCCTGGCCGGTGACTTCATCATATTCAGTTCTGGGATAGATATCAAATTTGTAATTGGCTTCTTGTTACAAGACTTCTTGATTGATATCAGCACATTTAGAGAGACAAACCTTTCACATTCTGTATGGCGACGCGTGTACAACACGACGCTCGGCATCTACCCAGATTTAGCGAATTAGCAGTAATTTACTTAATAGTTCTTAGTTTATTCACTCAGTACAGCCTGATGTACACTCTAAATAGCAGACAAGAACTCCTGGATATTGAAACACAATGCACAAAGAGAGTTTTTTTTGACAACTTACAATTTCTACTGGAGATCGCGAAGACACCCCGGGAGACTGAACAATAGCAGAGAGGAAGTACCTGGAGGCGGCGCTATTGGGCCAGAGGGGAGCGACGTCTTCAGGGCTGATCGCACAGCAGAGGACTCTGGTAAGACCAGAAGAGGTGGTCTCTGCATTTATGTAAACAAAGCATGATGTACAGACTAACATAACCGGGAGTCACTGCTCAACCAATATGGAGCACCTGATGATTAGCTGCAGGCCTTTCTTATTGCCTCGGGAGCGTACATCCATTGTTGTTACTGCAGCCTATATACCTTGCGGATGCTAATGCTAAATTAGCAATGAAAGAACTGCATGTTGCTATTAGCAAACAGCAAACTGCACCTCCTGATGGTGCTTTAATTGTTGCAGGGGGTTTTTAACCACTCAAATCTGAAAACTGTTTCTCCCAAATTCCACCAAAATGTCTCCTGCCCCACTAGAGGAGACAATACACTAGACCACGTGTATAAAAACGTTACCCAGAGGCTTACAAAGCCATTCCCCTCCCCCACATGGGACAGTCTGATCACCTTTCACTGTTCCTGCTCACCAAGTATTTACCCCTCATAAAAGGCGTGAAACCATCAGTGAGGACAGTCAGTGTGTGGCCAGAGGGGTCAGACTCATTACTACAGCACCAGTTTCAACATCAGAGACTGGAGATTGTTTGCGATGCGGAAGCCTACAGCTCATCCAGGGCCAACCTGAAAAAGGCCATCAAGATGGTTAAACATGACCACAAACTGCGGATTGAGGAGCACTTCAACAACAACTCCGACCCTCGACGCATGTGGCAAGGCATCCAAGCCATCACAGACTACTGGCCAAAAAACCCTACCCCTACGTCTTCATCACCGACGAGTTAAACAGGTTCTATGTTCGCTTCGACAGGGACAACAAGGATCCAGCCATCAAAGCTGAGCTCCCCTCAGATGAGCTCCCCCTCAGACTATCCATTGCAGATGTTTTGTCTCCACTGAGCAGGGAGAATGCACACTAGGCTTCTGGTCCTGATGGTGTCCCCGGTCGTGTGCTCAGAGCATGTGCTGGGCAGCTGGATTAGGTCTTCACTGACATTTTCAAGCTGTCACTGGCCCAAGCGGTTGTCCCCACATGTTTTAAGACCGCAGCCATTGTGCCAGTGCTGACGCATTCGACCGCATAAAGCCTGAATGACTTCCGACCTATTGCACTCACCCCCATGATCATGGAGTGCTTCGAAAGACTGGTTTTGGCCTACCTTAAGTCCTGCCTCCCTCCCAACACTGGATCCACACCAGTTTGTCTACCGACCGAACAGGTCTACAGAGGATGCCATCTCCACAGCTTTGCACTCTGCCCTGACCCATGTGGACAAAATCAACACCTATGTGAGAATGCTGTTCATAGACTTTAGCTCAGCATTCAATAGGTAATTCCCTCTAAGCTGGTCACCAAACTCCATGACCTAGGGATCAGCCCCTCTCTCTGTAACTGGACTTAGGACTTCCTGACCAACAGACCCCAGTCTGTCAGGTTAGACAACTTCACTTCCACAACCCTGAACCTGAACACCGGTGTGCCACCGGGCTGCGTGCTGAGCCCCCTCCTGTACTCTCTCTTCACCTAAGACCATGTTCCTGTACACGGACCATTGTCAAGTTCTCAGATGACACCACGGTGGTAGGCCTGATCAGGGACAATGACGAGTCAGCCTACAGGGAGGAGGTCTAGCACCTGGCTGCATGGTGCACTGACAACAACCTGATCCTCAATGCAAAGAAAGCCAAGGAGCTCATTGTGGATTACAGGAAGTCTAAAAGCTGCAGCCACGCCCCAGTTCTCATTGATGGCACTGAGGTGAAGCATGTGCCCAGCTTCAAATTACTGGGTGTCTACATCTCTGAGGACCTCTCCTGGACCCGCAAGACCTCAACCCTGGTCAAAAAGACACAGCAGCGCCTGTACTTTTTGAGGAGGTTGAAGAAGGCCTGCCTGTCTCCCTAGGTCCTGGTGAACTTTTACCACTGCACGGACGAGAGCATTCTGAATTATTGCGCCACAGTGTGGCTTGGCGGATGCTCCGTGACCAACCGAAAGGCCCTGCAACGGGTGGTGAAAACCACCCAGCACATCACTGGTGCCCAGTTCCCTGCCATCGTAGACCTCTAGCACAAGTGGTGTTTGCGTAGGGCATTCGCCCTCCTACCATCCGGCAGGCGGTACAGGTCTCTACGTTCCCGCACTAGCAGGCTCAAGAAAAGTTTATTTCCAGCTACTGTAACCCTGCTGAACTCTGTGGCACGGCACCAGCCATATCCACTCACCCACATCTTAGTACTGCCTCTCAGGGACCTTGTTGCTCTACTCTCTTTGCACTCTTCACTGTCCTACTGGACTCTGATTATGCTTTGCAAAGTCTGATTAAGGACATTATTCAGTTGTACATGTACATGTCTACCTCGGTAACCTCATTGCTGCTCTCCCTGCATTTCAGTTGCATGCCTCCTTGCACTTTCAATTTCCTTCATTGCACATTTAGACTTGCCATTTGCCTTCACTGCATATTTATTATTTATTTATTTTATTTACATACATTTATTTATCATTTAATAACATACATTGTACTTAAATGTTTCACTTGTACATTTTTTGTACTCTTTTATTTGCACTTCTGGTCAGATGCTAACCTCATTTTGTTGTACTGTACTGTACTTGTTCAATAACAATAAAGTTGAATTTAATCTAATCTAAATCTCTCCCTCCTCTCTTTTTGCTTCCTCCTTTCTCCTCCCTCCCTTTCTCTCCCTCTCTCCCTTCACTCTCCTCCTCGTTTCACCTTCATCTCTCCCCTCCTCCCTCCCTTCTCTCTCTCCTCCTCCTTTCTCACCCTCCTCTCTTTCTGCTTCCTCCTCTCTCCTCTCTCCCCTTCTCCCTCCCTTCTCTCCTCCCCCCTCCCTTCTCTCTCCTCCTCCTTTCTCACCCTCCTCTCTTTCTGCTTCCTCGTCTCTCCCCTTCTCCCTCCCGCCCTTTCTCCTAACCCTCCCTCTCCCCCTTCTCCCTCTCCTCGCTCTCATCCTCCCTCCTCCCTCTCCTCAATCCCTCCTCCTTCTCTCTCCTCCTCCCCTTTCTCACCCATAGACGTATATCTAATCAAGGTTGTCAGTCATACATTCCTAACATGTTTCATTTGAAATGTTCAGATGTGGATGAATTGCAGAAATTATCGTGTCTCCAGTGTAAAGAAATATTTCAGTCTTTTCATCAATGTCCGCATCCCAAACTATTCCCTTATACAGTACACTACCTTTGATGAGAGCCCTAGGGGGACCTGGTTAAAACTAGGGGACTTAAATGGATCCTCAGTATTTTGGCAGGATTGATCTGCTTCCCCAGAGTCAGATGAACTCATGGATACCATGTTTATGTATCTGTGTCCAGTATGTACAAAGTTAGAGGTATTTTTCTGAGCAAATTCTAACTAGAGTTTAGGGCAATGACTCAGTCATGTGTATCTACTTACATGCTAGCAGATACCTATACACTCTTAGAAAAAAAGGTGCTATCTAGAACCTAAAAGGAATCTTCGACTGACCCCATGAAATAACTATTTTTGGTTCCAAGTAGAACCAAAAAGGGTTCAACCGGGAACCAAAAAGGGTTCTCTTATGGGGACAGCTGAATACCTATTTTGGAACCATTTTCTCTAACAGTGTAGACTTCCAGTCATTGAGCTAAATCTAGTTAGCATTGGCTCGCAAAACTACCTCTAACTTCCTTCATACTGGACACAGAGACATACAAATTTGTACCCACGAGATCATCGTTGCCAAAACCTTGAAGTATCCCTTTAAACAGAGTGTAGTCAGAGCCTTTTCGGCTCCGGAGTCAGTCCGCCAATGTAAAGAAGTAGAAACTGGTGCTGCTTGATGTGTTTGGATCCCAGTTCTTATAAATCTGGGCCAGTCATCTGGGTTCTATTAAGAATGGTTAAATATGCAGCAATGTTAAAATGGCAGGGAACAGAAAACATATTTAAGATGTCAGGGAATAGGAGACATGTTAAGATGTCAGGGAATAGGAGACACGTTAAGATGTCAGGGAATAGGAGACATGTTAAGATGTCAGGGAATAGGAGACACGTTAAGATGTCAGGGAATATGAGACACGTTAAGATGTCAGGGAATAGGAGACACGTTAAGATGTCAGGGAATAGGAGACACGTTAAGATGTCAGGGAATAGGAGACACCTTAAGATGTCAGGGAATAGGAGACACGTTAAGATGTCAGGGAATAGGAGACACCTTAAGATGTCAGGGAATAGGAGACATATTAAGATGTCAGGGAATAGGAGACATGTTAAGATGTCAGGGAATAGGAGACACGTTAAGATGTCAGGGAATAGGAGACATGTTAAGATGTCAGGGAATAGGAGACACGTTAAGATGTCAGGGAATAGGAGACATGTTAAGATGTCAGGGAATAGGAGACACGTTAAGATGTCAGGGAATAGGAGACATGTTAAGATGTCAGGGAATAGGAGACATGTTAAGATGTCAGGGAATAGGAGACATGTTAAGATGTCAGGGAATAGGAGACATGTTAAGATGTCAGGGAATAGGAGACACGTTAAGATGTCAGGGAATAGGAGACATGTTAAGATGTCAGGGAATAGGAGACACGTTAAGATGTCAGGGAATAGGAGACATGTTAAGATGTCAGGGAATAGGAGACACGTTAAAATGTCAGGGAATAGGAGACACGTTAAAATGTCAGGGAATAGGAGACATGTTAAGATGTCAGGGAATAGGAGACACGTTAAAATGTCAGGGAATAGGAGACATGTTAAGATGTCAGGGAATAGGAGACACGTTAAGATGTCAGGGAATAGGAGACACGTTAAGATGTCAGGGAATAGGAGACACGTTAAGATGTCAGGGAATAGGAGACACGTTAAAATGTCAGGGAATAGGAGACATATTAAGATGTCAGGGAATAGGAGACTAGTCCAGATTTGTTGAAGGATTTATTTGAAGGATTCTATTTATTTTGAATAGTTGATGAAGCCATAGAGTAAAGCAGTTATTTCCCTTGAAAATAAAGATGTCGTTATAAATTGGAGACTTTGTCTTGAAAGCAGCAAAGAACTATATTAAGTCAACCGCAATGGAAAAAAAATCATAAAAAGATACCCTTGTAAAATCAGAACACCTTCGGTTCAAATATAGGTGTTACCAACATGTAATCAACAGTACCTTAACTCTCGCTCAGAGCTGTCCTATATACTCATTCTGAGGTTGGCATTCAAATGTGCTAATCTATTTTGGTTTATTTTTGCCTACACCTATTGGCAGGCTTTACATTACTGACACACACACATGCACGCGCACACACACACACGCACACACACTTTGTTAATCACAGCCCTGTGCACGATCTCTAAGGTTAAGGATGTTTCTAGAGTTCGAGGACCTCATGATAAGCTGCAGATCATGCTATTTATCAATAAAGTGTATCTATATTTTTCCATAGGTGTCTATTTACCACCTCAAACCGTTGCTGGCACTAAGACCGTACTCAACGAGCTGTACACGGCCATAAACAAACAAGACAATGCACACCCAGAGGTGGCGCTTCTACTGGCCGGTGATTTTAGTGCATGTTACTTGTGCAACTAGAGGTGACAAAACTCTTAATCACCTTTAATCCACACACAGAAAGTCATACAAGGCTCTCTCTCGCCCTCCAGTTGGCAAATCTGAGCATAACTCTATCCTCCTGATTCCTGCTTAAAAGCAAAAACTAAAACAGGAAGTACCAGTGACTTGCTCAATACAGAAGTGGCCTGTTGAAGCAGTTGCTAAGCTACGGGACTGTTTAGCACAGACTGGAATATGTTCCCGGGATTCATCCGATAACATTGAGGTGTTTAATTAACACATCCGTCGCTGGCTTCATTAATAAGTGCATCGACGACGTCATCCCTACAATGACTGTACGTACATTTCCCAACCAGAAGCCATGGATTACGGGCAACATTTGCTTTTAGTTAAAGGCTAGAGCTGCCGCTTTACAGGAGTGGGAAACTAATCCCGACACCCTCCTGTACTTCCTGTTCACCCACGACTCCAACAACATCATTAAGTTTTGCAGATGACACGAAGGTGGTAGGCCGGATCACCAACGACAAGAAACAAGTGGGGGGGTGGGAGGGGCGAGCACGCCCCCATCCACATCGATGGGGGGCTGTAGTGGAGCGGGTCGAGAGCTTCACGCTTCTTGGCGTCCACATCACTAAGGAATTAACATGGTCCATATACACTGCAACACAATTGTGAAGAAGGCTCTAAAACGCCTCTTCCCTCTCAGGAGGCTAAAAAGACTTGGTGTGAGCCTCATCACTGCTTGGTATGACAACTGCTCAGCGTCCGACCGCAAGGCGCTACAGATGGTAGTGAGTACGACCCAGTATATCATTGGGGCCGAGCTCCCTGCCATCCAGGACCTCTATACTAGGAAGTGTCAGAGGAAGACCATAAAAATGGTCAAATACTCCAGCCACCTAAGTCATAGATTGTTCTCTCTGCTACCACACATCAAGTGGTACCAAGTCTGGGACCAACAGGACCCTGAACGGTTTCTACACCCAAGCCATAAGACTGATAAATTGTTAACCAAATAGTTACCTGGACTATTCTACCCCTAAACCATAAGACTGGTAATGTCACGATTTCCGCCGAAGTTGGTCCCTCTCCTTGTTCGGGCGGCGTTCGGCGGTCGACGTCACCGACCTTCTAGCCATCGCCCGATCCACTTTTAATTTTCCATTGGTTTTGTCTTGTCTTCCATCACACCTGGTTCCAATTCCATCAATCACATGTTGTGTATTTAACCCTCTGTTCCCCCCCATGTCCTTGTCCGTAATTGTTTGTTGTAGTGCTTGTGCAACGGTATGCTGGTATTTACCGGGTTTTTTGACCCATTTCATGTATTGTTCTGTTGACGGTTGTTTATGGATATTAAACGACACCGTTGTAAATTAGTTTCCGCTCTCCTGCACCTGACTTCTCTGCTGCCAGTAGCATCGCATTACAGATAAATAACTACCTGGAAACTATAGTTATAACTACCTATAACTACCTGGAAACTGTAGTTATAACTACCTATAACCACCTGGAAACTATAGTTATAACTACCTATAACTACCTTGAAACTATAGTTATAACTACCTATAACTACCTGGAAACTATAGTTATAACTACCTATAACTACCTGGAAACTATAGTTATAACTACCTTTAACTACCTTGAAACTATAGTTATAACTACCTGGAAACTATAGTTATAACTACCTATAACTACCTTGAAACTAAACTACCTTGGAACTATAGTTATAACTACCTATAACTACCTGGAAACTATAGTTATAACTACCTATAACTACCTTGGAACTATAGTTATAACTACCTGGAAACTATAGTTATAACTACCTATAACTACCTGGAAACTATAGTTATAACTACCTATAATTACCTTGAAACTAAACTACCTGGAAACTATAGTTATAACTACCTATAATTACCTTGAAACTAAACTACCTGGAAACTATAGTTATAACTACCTATAACTACCTTGAAACTAAACTACCTGGAAACTATAGTTATAACTACTTATAACTACCTTGAAACTAAACTACCTTGAAACTATAGTTATACCTACCTATATAACTACCTGGAAACTATAGTTATAACTACCTGGAAACTATAGTTATAACTACCTATAACTACCTGGAAACTATAGTTATAACTACCTGGAAACTATAGTTATAACTACCTATAACTACCTTGAAACTATAGTTATAACTACCTATAACTACCTGGAAACTATAGTTATAACTACCTATAACTACTTGGAAACTATAGTTATAACTACCTATAACTACCTTGAAACTATAGTTATAACTACCTGGAAACTATAGTTATAACTACCTATAACTACCTGGAAACTATAGTTATAACTACCTATAACTACCTGGAAACTATAGTTATAACTACCTATAACTACCTTGAAACTATAGTTATAACTACCTATAACTACCTGGAAACTATAGTTATAACTACCTATAACTACCTGGAAACTATAGTTATAACTACCTATAACTACCTGGAAACTATAGTTATAACTACCTATAACTACCTGGAAACTATAGTTATAACTACCTATAACCACCTTGAAAGTAAACTACATTGAAACTATAGTTATAACTACCTTGAAACTATAGTTATAACTACCTGGAAACTATAGTTATAACTACCTATAACTACCTGGAAACTATAGTTATAACTACCTATAACCACCTTGAAAGTAAACTACATTGAAACTATAGTTATAACTACCTTGAAACTATAGTTATAACTACCTGGAAACTATAGTTATAACTACCTATAACTACCTGGAAACTATAGTTATAACTACCTATAACTACCTGGAAACTATAGTTATAACTACCTATAACTACCTTGAAACTATAGTTATAACTACCTATAACTACCTGGAAACTATAGTTATAACTACCTATAACTACCTGGAAACTATAGTTATAACTACCTATAACTACCTGGAAACTATAGTTATAACTACCTATAACTACCTGGAAACTATAGTTATAACTACCTTGAAAGTAAACTACATTGAAACTATAGTTATAACTACCTTGAAACTATAGTTATAACTACCTGGAAACTATAGTTATAACTACCTATAACTACCTGGAAACTATAGTTATAACTACCTATAACTACCTGGAAACTATAGTTATAACTACCTATAACTACCTGGAAACTATAGTTATAACTACCTATAACCACCTTGAAACTATAGTTATAACTACCTGGAAACTATAGTTATAACTACCTGGAAACTATAGTTATAACTACCTGGAAACTATAGTTATAACTACCTATAACTACCTTGAAACTATAGTTATAACTACCTGGAAACTATAGTTATAACTACCTATAACTACCTGGAAACTATAGTTATAACTACCTATAACTACCTTGAAACTATAGTTATAACTACCTGGAAACTATAGTTATAACTACCTATAACTACCTGGAAACTATAGTTATAACTACCTATAACTACCTGGAAACTATAGTTACAACTACCTATAACTACCTGGAAACTATAGTTACAACTACCTATAACTACCTTGAAACTATAGTTATAACTACCTATAACTACCTGGAAACTATAGTTATAACTACCTGGAAACTATAGTTATAACTACCTGGACACTATAGTTATAACTACCTATAACTACCTGGAAACTATAGTTATAACTACCTGGAAACTATAGTTATAACTACCTGGAAACTATAGTTATAACTACCTGGAAACTAAAGTTATAACTACCTGGAAACTATAGTTATAACTACCTATAACTACCTGGAAACTATAGTTATAACTACCTATAACTACCTGGAAACTATAGTTATAACTACCTATAACTACATTGAAACTATAGTTATAACTACCTGGAAACTATAGTCATAACTACCTATAACTACCTGGAAACTATAGTTATAACTACCTATAACTACCTGGAAACTATAGTTATAACTACCTATAACTACCTGGAAACTATAGTTACAACTACCTATAAATACCTTGAAACTATAGTTATAACTACCTATAACTACCTGGAAACTATAGTTATAACTACCTGGAAACTATAGTTATAAGTACCTGGACACTATAGTTATAACTACCTATAACTACCTGGAAACTATAGTTATAACTACCTATAACCACCTGGAAACTATAGTTATAACTACCTGGAAACTATAGTTATAACTACCTGGA